>NC_133810.1:30883226-31183226 GCF_043250625.1 Sebastes fasciatus | reverse complement strand
CACGCACTATTAAATTATATATATAAAATATAAACCTACTGTAGCTATGGAAACTCAAGACGAGACAACGATATTGAGGATCGGCAAAATGATTAGAGGAGAAGTGACGGGCCGTAGACGTACGTAGGCTGTGACACACAGTTTAGTTTAATGTTTAAACTTATTTTATTATTCAGTGTAAAGGCTAGGGATGCACCGATCCCACTTGTCCAGTCCCGATAGCGATACCTGGGGGGGATACCTTGGGTATTGGCCCGTTGGTATCAGTGCATCCCTGATATAGGCCACACATGTTTGCAGTTGGAGAATGTAAGAATCCCTCTCAGCCTACAACAATGATTCATTAAAGTTAAAATGATTCATTCCTGTATAATGTTTTGTCAAAGCCACAGGGAGCCGGTGGAGACGGACTAAAGAGCTGCTGACCCCTGGTCTACACTAATGTAACCTGGTAGCTGATGTCGTGATTCAGGGAGTTATTAAAGATATTTCAAACAAGTTATTTGCTAATTATTATATATATTTAGCATTTATCAATTAAGTGTTAATCGAAAGTTGTGTAACTCACTTTACGAAACTACGGCTCAGACTGTAGAGGCGGTTCGATCCCCGGCTCCTCCTCCTGTCCTCATGTCGAAGTGTCCTCGGTGAAGACACTGACGAGCCGGCTCCTTGCATGGCAGCTTCGTTGCCATCAGTGTGTTAGTGAGTGAGTCCATTTACCAAATCAAATGTATAAACCGTGTCCTGTATCGGTCAAGAGCAGAAAGAAACTTGTCTCACTGTGATGAGGACGGCTTCAAGAATTAAAATGATTTTGCTCTACTTCTTCATTATTAGGTATTAACAAAAAGGAATATTGGATATTGAAATGACTAATTGCTACTGCCATTTTCAATTTAATCTTAATATCCTTTTAAGCTTTTGTATCATATTCGTATTATACAATATATAATATTAATGTATGTAAATATTAGATTTGTCTTTTTTGTTTTTAGCATTCATTCATGGTTCGATTATCCAACTTTAAATGAACTTTTACTAAATAAAAGTAGCAAAACCATGTACTCCGTTACAAGTAAAAGTCTAATGGAGTACTAGTACGTGTACTTAGTTACTTGTCACCACTGCTTTTAGTTTACTTCTAGAGTGCCTTAAAGTGCCTGTATAGCACCAATCAAAGGAGTTGTAAGTAAACCGATAGAGGAGCACACACGTGGTTTAATGAGAAATGAACAGCGTCGCAGCTTTGATGCTTTCTTTTAGTGCTGGAGTTGTTATGTTTCACGCAGTAACCCGAGGCGTCGCCGTTAAAGCTGCTGTGTGTGGACAGAGAGGACGTCCCGGTCACGGGTCAGTCCACGCTGACCTCGACACACATCGGACATGGGAATGTAGCAGAGCAACTTGTAAAAGTGACACACAATTACTCTTTTCTCTTGCTCTCCACGCGTTGAGCTCCCTTGTAACTTGTGCCTCTCAGGTCACCCCCCCTGTGGAGCAGTAAGGGACACCTCACCCCCCCTAACTGCCCATAACTGGCCTTTTCACGCCTTGCCGGGGACATGAAAGCCTCACAATAAAGTTTGTGATGTTTCTACAGGAAGCCGGGGTTAGGTTACCCTGTCCTCCCGCGGTGCTGCTGACTGCTATCTCTGCCCTTTGACCCGGCGGACAACGGGGCGCTCGTCGCTGTCCTCGGGTCTGTTACATCAGCTCAGAGGCTGGGGGGACACAATACACATGTGTACAGAATAAATATATCAAATAAGGAATCACTGGCATGAATGAGACACGCTTGACTGCTCGTTAGATTCTGGGTAACACACAAGAGGACAACGTCTCTACGCCAAACTCTGCTCATGAAAACGGGGCTTTTCATTTGAGATGTGTGAAGTTTTTCTTCACCTTTAAGTCTATACTTCTATCATGAAAGCTGATCCTTAAAGTGATGTTGGATGTAAAATGAGTGACGATGTTTAAATTAAGAAATATAACGAAACTAACACACACATATAAAGATATTGAGCATTCAATCTTGCGCATATCTGCCAGTTTGTGTCGTCATCGCCCTCTCCCTCTCGCATGGCGTCTCAGTCGGTGCGTGGAAAGATTGCTCGTGTTGTATTTTATCTGGCCTTTGCATATTCTGCAAACAGCGAGTCATTTTTCATCTCCCTTTTGGCAAAAGCCAAAATGTTTTCACACTCTGGACCGCAAAAACGCGGCTTGAAAATCTCTCTCTCGTCTGGCTCTTCCTCGCCGTCGGCTATCTTTCATTTTGTTGTTGTCTTTCTGAGATCGGCGCTACTGGCGCATGTCGATGACGTCATACACAGAGAGAGGGAACCGGAGTAACTTTAACATTTCTTCACTATTAAATGTGCTAAAAAATACATTCATATAATGTTTGTTACGCTTAAATACAAGATGCAAATTTTTAGTATCGATGTAGTTGTATCGTAGGAATATAAATCGATACATGGATGTAGTAGATGAATCGTTACAGCCCTCGTCACCATAGATGACGTGCATATTCATGAAACTTGTGCTGTAGCAGCAGCTACGTCTCCCGTCTCAAACAGACAGGAGCATGAATTATAAAGGCTGACAGAGCTGAGAGCTGGTGACTGTAGAAGACATTTCTTTGTGTGCTTAACAACATTCACAATCAGTGAGTCGTGTCTGTGTGATCTATAGCATGGCTTACAGAAATACACACCACATTACTTTCAAGTGTTTCAGCATCCAAAGCCGAAGTTCAGAAGTGCTCGACAGCGTGCTGCTTTAGGAAACATGTACAAATGAATACAATCAATCATTGTTGTGGAAAAGGGGCCCAGATTGAGAGGAAATAGGTTGAAGTCCTACCCCTGACGACACAGCAATCTGGACTCATTCTTGACAAATACACAAAATTGGCCGATTGTGATTCAAACCCGCGTCCACGATGAGTCTTCTCCTGCAGTCTGCACCTACCTTATTAAGACTTCAGTACGAGAACGTGAGCCGACATCTGCTGACATCCAGCCATGTTTTATGTAATAGTTAGATTTGTTTTACGGATGTTCAAATATTTCTGTCTTCCCAGGAAATGAGATAAGGACACCGGTGACTCTGTCAGTGTTTCTTCAACGCCTCCATCACCCACCATCTTTCCACTGTGGACACAATGAGATGGACAAGAGGACACGTTTTGTGTTTCAGGACACTAGACTCTAAAGAAAGCAACAACGGACTTAACATCATGCTTTTCTTTGGTATTATTTATGAGTTTCATTCCTCTCCCTTGATTTGTAAATACCTGTGTCTGTACTGTTCTTTTGTGGGCTCTGGATACAGGGAAAGAGACGTATATTGTATTTATGAGGAAAAAACTAAAAAAAGGAAGAAAAAAAAAGTCTGTTATGAAAAAGCTCGTCTTCTTGAATGTGCCAACTTTTTGTCAAAAATGTATACTTTTTGGAAAAGCATTAACTACTGTTGCACTCTCTTGTTGTGATAGCAAAACAACAGAAAATATAAAGCACAAAGTGTGTTTGCTGGTTGAGAGGGGAGCGGTTGGAAAAAAACGAGCCAAAACGAGCAGGTTGTCACTCCCGGGACGGACGGCGTCCACGCCGGGATCCCTGCACCCATTTAGTCCGCTAAGAATGTCCTCCTTTTTCTATGTCCCCCTTCGGTTTCTCTGCAGCGGAACGTTCCAGTGTGCCAGCAGACAGACAAGCTTTATAAAAGTTTGATTGTAACCCCTCCCGCTCCTCTCTCTCGTCGCCTCCTCCTCCTCCCTCGTCTGAGGGACTGTTTGCTGCAGTTGTGAGATAATATTTGCATTTACTGCTTCCAAAACAAAGAAAAAAAATGTCCGTGGACTGACTTTTGTACTCTTGTTGTTTTGTAAATGTACAATAAAATACATTTGCTGATCTAAACCAGTATTACAGTGTTTTTTTATTCCTCTGGGCTGTGAATTTTCACTTTACTCCATGTCTCGTCAGTCATATCTGTTCCTTCCATGACTTGTAACCTTCCATTATCTGGAAACATTACATCAAGGACAACACTGGAGTCACAATGAGTGATCTGGTATTTCATATTGGAAGACATCTGAACTCCCTCCATACCTCGTACTACACCTACTCACATAAAGGGCAACAAATAAATCTGAAAACATCCAGAAGTACAAACATCTCATTATCTCTCTCATGTTTCCCCACCAATCTTAGGGCATTATTCACCCAAATCTATGCAGTAGATTCAGATCTGAGATTCTTCTTGATATACAGTAAGTCATTTAGTCAAATGAAGGCTGAAAACTGTGTGTGTTAATGCAAACTACAAACTCCTGAAGCAAATCTAATACATTCAGCATCTAAACTTCTTGAAGCCTTCGACTCCCTGACCATACCGTCCAGTCAGACCTAACTAAATAAAAAAGAAAAATTGCTGAAGGTGTGTTTGCTTCTTAATCTCCTAATGCCCCAGTCGTCCTCCCAACTTCACAGCACATTGCAGCCGGGCGAGTGCTGTACAGTACGCGCCGAGGAGCATGAAATTGCCAAGCTCTCTGCTCTGAAAGTGCAACACATACTCCCTCCCGCTGTCCACCTGAGACAAGGCATGCATTACCCCTCTGGTGCTCTACGGATGCTGGCTGTGTCTTCTTGGCATGCACGGAGTCACTGACTCTGAGGCTCAGCTACACGTCTACATGAAGAGCCCAGGGTGTAGTTGTTCTGCCGGTGCTCTGTGATCAACTGAAAGGAGCACGACAAGATGCTGCAGCACAGCTCTGTCGCAGATGGAGACGGAGGAGGTGGCAGCACAGTGAACACATAAAAAAACATGTAGGATGAATGTATTGAGATTAGATTGACATGGTTAACCTGCACAAATAAGACACTTTTAATATTCTATACATGGCCTAGTACATTAATATTTCAGTATAATACACATAGCCTTGGGTGAACTTATATAGGTGCTAGTTACTTTTTCTTTACAATTTCTTCGGTGGATTCTCGGTTTGGGTATCATCGGATAATCCGTAATTTGTTTTTAATTCAAAAACGAAAAAACAATTTTTTATTGTTTCGTTTTAAACCAAAAACGAAATTTTTTTTTTTTATTTTTTAGTTTCTGAATCAAAAAACGAAAAACGGATCCAACCCGGGCCGTTTTTGTTTTTTGCGAATTCCTTTCATCATTATTCATTTTTGATTGAAGAACAGGAGTCACGTGGGTTTCTTGTTTTTTCGTTTTAAACCAAACCTGTTAGTTTTTTGATTCAGAACAAAAAAAACAAATTAAAAAAACTATCTAATTTTAGTTTTTTCAAGTTTCTTTCTGTCATTTTCTCTTTTGAATCAAAGAGCGTGAAAAAGAAGTGTAACATTATTTAAGCACAGGATCGAGGTAACAGTAGAAGATAAATAGGCTAAATAAATAAACAAATAAATACATACATAGATATTTTTTTGTGGCAAACACACATTTATGATACTGACACGTTTTGTTCAGCAAGATAATCTCCAGAATGAACACCACTTTATGATTTTTGAAGCGTGAATGCAATCAGCAGAGGCCTGTACTACGAAGACTTATTCATTTAACGGAATACTCTAAAGTCAGATATATTCATCTAGATGGGGCAGTGATGTATAAATAGCTCTCAGAATATAATAGATAAATAAAATACACTTCATTATACCATTTAGCAATGTTGTGATGTGTGTGACTGTTTCAGCCTTCTTTCAGCTTTCGCTGAAGCACTGTAGTCTTGTCACAGTGTCCTCTGAACCCCGAGTCACAAAGTCAAATATGATCTGAAAAATCTACGGATAAGTCTGGAAAAGTCTGGAAGTCTTTGAAATGTAAAATGTGTAGAAACCCTGTAATAGACGAGGCTTTGCTGTACATAGAACATGATCTAATGTAAGGCACATTGAACAGCAAGTTGGTATATCTGAATATTTTCAACCCAAAGGCATATTATATTCTATAGATATAGAGAACCAAAAATCCCCACAAAGAAAGAATAATATCTAGTAGAGCTGTCAAAGTTAACACAAAACCGTTTCAACGCTACTAATTTCTTTAACGAATTAATGCAATCGATCTTTCGGAGGTTGTAGCGGGCTCAGTTTTAAAGCTAGAGTGAAGATACTGGTATCGTATGAAACTATAAAACCTGATGAATCCATCGGTACCAACCATGTCATGAAGGTAAATTGCCTGCAGCCTGTTTTCTATCATTTTAATGTCCATTTAACAATAAACGGCTACTGTACGCCTGATACCACCGGCTCATGTTGCTTAGACCTTACTGGGACGTAACACTCCCTTTTGGTTTCTGCTTTTGAACACAGAACAACTGATTGACAGAGCAGACATGTTGCTGTACAGAAACATGATGTTTCATTTCAGTTGAATTGCTCTTTAAAAGTGGTTGTTGTTTTCCATTGTTATCTCTCAGATCTAACAATGGAAATCCTTCAGAGGACAACGTCCCACCAGAGGACAACGTCTCACCAGAGGACAGCGTCCCACCAGAGGACAACGTCCCACCAGAGGAGAGGCTGCTGAGGGTTAAGGATGAAGCTGGAGTGTGATGATGAATCTCTATAATATCTGTCTGTTTCAGAGACTCACATCACTTATTGTTGTCTTTAAATGATAAATTCTGTCGTGGAAGCCTGCGTGGACTTTCACTCTGAAGGTGATTCACTGAAGTTTGGGGGAAAAGTGAATTCATTTTCAAGCTCTTGTGGTTTGGTCTCAAGATTTTATAATCATTTACTTGTGATAACTACCGATGTGTTGTCGGTGATGAAGACCTGTGATAGAGAGCTTGTGGCATTTCTTTATGTTTTGGGAACGCATTCTTACTGCTAATTTTTGGAAGTTATTAATTTGGTTTTCATTAGGGCTGTCTAAGTTAACGTGATAATAACGTGCTAATGCAAATTTGTTTTAACGCCACTAATTTCTTTAACACTTTAACGCAACTTGTGATTTTTCGGTTGTGGCGGCTCACTGTTAAAGCTAGAGTGAAGATACTGGGATCATAGTAAACTATAAAACCTGATGGATCCATCGGTACCAACCAGGTCATACTACTACTACTACTACTACTACTGGTATCATAGTAAACTATAGAACCTGATGGATCCATCGGTACCAACCAGGTCATACTACTACTACTACTACTACTACTGGTATCATAGTAAAGTATAGAACCTGATGGATCCATCGGTATCAACCATGTCATACTAGCTGGTCATGAAGGAGGTTAAATAACGCTCCAAATTTACGCTACATTTTGGCGAGGAAAAAACTGTCATGTCCATGTTCAAAGGGGTCCCTTGACCTCTGACCTCCAGATCAGTGAATGTAAATGGGTTCTATGGGTACCCACGAGTCTCCCCTTTACAGACATGCCCACTTTATGATCATCACATGCAGTTTGGGGCAAGTCATAGTCAAGTCAGCACACTGACACACTGACAGCTGTTGTTGCCTGTTGGGCTGCAGTTTGCCATGTTATGATTGGAGCATATTGTTTTATGCTGAATGCAGTACCTGTGAGGGTTTCTGGATCAATATCTGTCATTGATTTGTATTGTTCATTGATTTACAATAATAAATATATACATACATTTACATAAAGCAAGTATATTTGTCCACTTCCATGTTGATAAGAGGATTAAATACTTGACTAATCTCCCTTTAAGGTTCATTTAGAACAGATAAAAAATGTGAGATTAATGTGCAATTAATCGCTGATAAAATATTTTGATCGATCAGTTTGTGTTCATCGGTACCTTTGACAGTCAGATATTTATTCTATTTATCTTCTACTGTTACATCGATCTTGTGCTTAAATAATATTACACTTTTATAGAATGACCAAACTATCTTCTTGGCTTTTATTTTGACATGTTTGCCTTCACTTCCGGGTCACGTGACTGCCGTTCTACGCTCTTCGATTCAAAAGGAATTACGGATTATCCGATGATACCCAGACCTTTCTGAATGGGCTTCATGTCATGATGTATAAATTGGATTAAATTCAGCATTTCAAATAACAGCATTAACAGACGAGGTACATTTGGTCCAAAGAGATGGCTCGTATAAACTCAAAAGCGAATTACACAGTTATTGTTGCTTTCGGTCTTTTAATGGGATTTCTTGACAATAAGAAAAATACAGAATATTACCAGCCATATCCTTGAATACATCAGTGTTAACGTGGAGCACAATGTAGTATTGAAAACCCATGTTAGAGCCTTTATCATAAGCAGTCAGCCCATTGGACACAAAGACTCTGAATGGGCTGTTTGGGTGCGGCCTGCTGCCGTAGAGGTCAAACATTAAACTATATGTGGGTCATCTTTGAGATTAGATGTTCCTCGTTAAGTAGTTGCTGTCTCGGCTGGAAGTCGTATGTGTTCTCTGCCCTTACTGAGATTATAATGCATATTAGGTTGAGCTTTCATGAGGATGTGGAATTAAAAAACAAACAGACAAAGAGCAAAGGTCATGAGATAAGACGACGAGAAGATTTACGTTACTGACCTTCTACGGTGTGACCCAACACCCCTTACCCTTTCCATGCCCCTTTAACTTCCCTCTGCCCCTCCATCCCTCCCTTCGTTTCCCCTCTCCCTCAGCCATAAATCACCTCGCTCATTCATTAGGCCAGTGTCAGGGCCAGAACGCCCATCGAGGCTGAAGGAAGAGAGACCGACGGCCTGAGAGGAGAGAAAAGAGACAGACAGAAAAGGAAGCAGGAAAGGGAGGAGGGAGGAGGGAGGAGGGGGGGTCACGGCGTCATTTAAAAGCTCTGTTCCCTCATTCTAAAATGCAACACACCAATTTCCATGTTAATTTTAGCCCGTGACAGCGGAGATGGATGTTTGTGACTCTCTGGCTGATGTGATGCATACATAGAGAAGTTCAAATGAAGCCATTATGTCGGCAGACGGGTCAGAGGATGGAGGAGGTACATGATTTAGTGGTTTGCAGGGGAACAACACATGCAACATTTAAGTGATGTTATAAAATGATCAATATATCAGCCTTTTATTTTGTATTAATATTTATGTTGAAATATTTAATTGTGCACAACAACATATTCTGTATGCGCAGATGTAAGAATACAGGTCATCTTTAATATTCCTCCGACTGGCTGCAAGGCGCTGCCGTTATCCAGAGCCTTCTTATTAATAACATTTTGTTTGTTCATCATTACCTCCATGTGTGTGTGTGTGTGTGTTGGAGCAGTCAACTGGCCCTGTGTGACTGACGAGGCAATATTGAAACAGATCACCCATATGGGTGCCATTGATTTCCAGTTAATTGAATGATTACCACTTTAGCATGCAACACCACAGTTAACCACTGCTGTCGATCAATGTGAGCACGTCACCGCCACCTGAACTGCTGCCTGCATGATGGAAGGGATTAGTTTATACGTGGAGGCGGCTCTGTTGCTGTAATCACGCTAACTGCTACCGTGTCTCACTATCTATTTTCTCCTCACGTTATATTCTATTTCTGTTCTTATATTCTATTTGCTTCGATCCCTCTGGAGAAGACTTTTGTGGCCACGAAACTAACCTCATTTCCCCTCAGATCAATAAAGTCACACTGTGTTGTATAAGTAGTGGTGCCTTTAAATGATTTAACACAAACAGGTTTCACATAATTTGTTATATAAAGTGCTAAAAAGGGTCTATAACCAGGTAGGTATATAATAAAGCTACAAGTTTAGCTAATTATACTCACTCATTATCCATTTGGTGAAAGAACAACATGCAGTAAATCTACATGTGTATGTGTGTGGTGTGTGTGTCCAGGGTTTCGGGCCACGTCTAATATGGGTCATTGGTTTGCTGACATGCTATATGAAGCTGGTATTTTGGCGTACACCAAAATCTGTGATGCACAAATCCCAGGGGCAGTGTGTGTCCGTGTGTGTGTGTGTGTGTGTGTGTTTGACAAGCAGACATACAGTAGTGTTTGATTCATTACTCGTAGCGTGTGGTCTCGTCCATCAGTGAGTGTGTGTGCTGCTCAGAGGAGCCGGGGGCTTCATGTAGAAACATATGGCCTTTAGTGAAGGAGACAGATGAAGGATAATCTCTTTGGCAGTCCAGTACACACACACACACACACACACACACACACAAATAACCCAGTACTTGCTGCATTGCATATAGATTGCAAATGTGCCCTGATGTGATAGTTAAACACAGTTCAATGTTTGATTTGAGTGCTAGAAAGCCAGTTAGTAAGGCACACATCTGCTAAAGGGCTTCAGTTTTTGGGTTTCTACCTACTTAATCTAACAGCTGCTTATTGGCAAGAATGTGGCGATATGATACAAATCATGATACAGGGGTAGCGATTCAATATATTACGATACTGTAAGCAAGGAGATTTGCTGCTATTTGCTTATTTTTTTCGAATAAAGACGTATGTTCACTATGTGAAATGGCTCCTATGGGAACTAACATCATCACATATGAATACAGTTGGGCTCATTGGGTCCACAAGAGTCTCAGCTTTACAGTGATACCCAATTTATGTAATTCCAAGACTGTTTATGGACCCCAGCATGCAGAAATATTCAAACACATCATTTTTAGAATAGGCGAAAATAAGACATTTATACTGCATTAAAAAAAACGGCATGGTTTTTACCAAAACGAGCATGAAGAGAGCATGTCTTATTGAACCTATTTGTAGTTAAACACATCTTGAGGTCAGAGGTCAAGGGACCCCTTTGAAAATGAGATCATGAGAGATGTGGGCTGCAGGTTTCTCTCTCTCCTTGCTCATCAGGAGTCATTGAAGTCACCTGAAATCAGCCTCAGCTGCTGGTAATCAGCCTGGCTGGGAGGCTCTATCGGCAGGTTGGCTGCTCAGCTGGTTGTGTGTCTGCAGAGGGTCAACACCTTCAGTTGGCTCTGGTTCTGTGTGTTTTGTGGGGTTTTGATTTTTGAGTGTGCACATCTTTAGCCAGCCTCTACTTCTCTTTTGTGTCCCCCGCTCAGGTCTGATATGTGTTGGTCTATCATTGTTGGTAGATTTAGTGGGCGGCTGTGGGGAGTTATATTCCCTCAGTTTCCTTTTAGAACCCAAGAGACCCTTTTATTATTATTTCTGTGTGCAGTTTAGTTTTGTTATTTTCCCAGTAGCAACCCCCGTCATTCAGGTTCTTGTTTTTTTGGGAACGTAGCACGGTTCCTTAATATAGTGGAAGAGTAGCTGTACGTGTAAACAAATAAAAATAAAAAGTCCTGTTAGCAGGTTATTTGGCCACGTCCGCCGTTCATGGATGTATTTATTCCGCTGTTGCACGACGTGTCGCCTCATTAGTGACGTCTCGCAAAGGAAATAACGGTGCACACTCTGACGTTACAAGCCAATAACTGTTTTCAACACGTCGACACAAAAAAATTAGTTTCTGAAAATCTTCACCTGGCCAGAGTTTCACAAATATGGAGGACGGAACCTGCCAAAATAAAAAAAATCAATCAATCAATAAATGAATCAATAAATAAATATGTAATTTGACATAGCAAAAATATTATTAAAAATTAATGTAGCCATTAATTAATGAATTGATAAAATGTGACATATATTTAAATTTCTTTTAATTTGCTTCTTTATTAATTTATCTTTGTATTGATTCTCTTATTTATTTACTCTGCTGTTTATTTTTGCCTTTTATTTATTTATGTATTGTATTTATTTTTTATTAATTACATTTTTTTATGTATTTAAGTATTTTTGCATTTATTTGTTATTTAATTTTTAAATGTATTTATGCATAAATAAATGTAAAAATAAATCTATATAGAAAATAATACATAAATAAATAAGTTTGGGGAAATAAATAATGGGTGAAATGCAAAGGGAAAATCATGCACTAATAAATAAATACATAAATAAATGCTGAACTTTACATTGTCCAATCTGCCCCCAATTTTAATCTAATTACAAATTTAAAAAAAAAAAAAAAAAGAATTCTCCCTTTTTCTTTACCATTTCCTGGAAGTCTTCCATTGAGAGGGAAACTAGGTAACCCTCCGATGACACCAACAATAATTAATCCACTCCTTTTCACGTCAATAAAATTGACCTCACCAAGTTTGTCCTTAATCAAACTCGCGACTTCATGTGTGTCCGACAGAACTCCAGATCGGTCCTTGCTTAACATTATTAACATTAGGTCTACATTACAGAGTTAAAAATCACACTTCCTGTCTCTACATCTATAAACACAAATGATCCTCTCCAACGGGTTTGTAATCAGCAGCCGTTATCAGGTGCAGCAGCATTGTGTGTCTTGGTTAATCAAGCCAAACAGATGAGTTCTAAACATCACCTTCCTGCTCTACATAGCCATTAAGAACAGCAGGGATCAATTCAGATCCTGCCCACAGGCCACAGAGGCAAAGATACTTCACTTCCTTAAAGGCCGCCGCACCCGGTATTTGAGACACACAGATGCTGACGTGGTTCCGACTACTGCTGGCCAGAAGCTAACGCGGCCGTGTCTAGAAGGTAACAATATTAATATTAATAATAATAATTTCAAAGCGACAAACCCTCTACAAACACTACGAATACATCCTGTGTAGTAGATATTTCAAAATAAAATGTAGTAGCATGTATGAAGGTGTTTTTAATTTGGGAAAATAACATAATCAATGTCACAAAGAAACATAATTTCATCTTCAGTCAAACAAAATGTAACATGGCAAGAGCTTTAAGTTCACAGCTCAGCTTGGACACAATCCAAAGGTACAAAGTCCTTGCAAAATGTAAAACCTTACTTTAAGCAATACAAATATTTTATTAAAAACTATAAAACATACATGTAATATGAACAAAATAAAATGCAAATTCTTACAGAACGTAAAACTTTGAACCTTCTACCATTAGTGAATTTCTAAATAAAACATCATCAAGCATACAGCACTTTAACTTGTACAATACTTTTGTGTTGTACGCTTCCAAAAATTCAAGTTATTTAAAAGGTAAAAGCTCAAGTTAGTTAAATTAATTGTGAACAAAACACATTTCTACATTTGTTACTCTGAACTACAGAATGTTGTCTGATACAAACTTTATGTATAAAGTAAAAAATCATCTTAAAATATAAAAGAATTCCCACAATGTAAAAAGAAATCGCCAGAAAAAAAAGATTTGAATTGTGTTTTAAATTCTTTAAATAACATTTGCTGAATATATACACACTTGATCAGTCTGTACAAAATCACTATACGCTCTATTTGGTAGAAGTCGAGCCTCTAATAAAACCTGGCAACAAACATGAGAAACAAACGGGTGCTGTGAGGAAAACTCCAGCGCTGTATTTCTTCTGCCTAATGACTGCTTTCTCACCGTCTCCGCATCCCGTCTTTGTGTCTGTCTGGCCTTTTCAGAACACACTGGGTGAGAAGATCCCGAGGGAAGTATATCATTATCCTATTCTCTAATGAGCGGAAAGGATCCAGAGAAGGGAAGACAACTTTAGAAACTCATTGGAAGTCATTTGAAGGATGTAAAATAGTAGCCAGGCTGCCCTGAGGTAAACAGGGAAACTATTACAGACATCTACTAGCAGAGCTGTCTCACACATCAAGCAGTTGGCTCCAATTATATTTCAAATTTAGATATTTATCTATTCTTGACTGTGAAATCGCTACACATCAAACTCTGAATTATTTAGACATCAACAAAGTAAATCAGTTGCAGCATCACATCTGCCCTCTTCTTCTTTTTGTCTTGCATTTGCTGTCTTTTAGTGTCCTGGCAGAGTCCCCTATGTGTCAAAGGGTTTGGTGTTCCTGCCAGGATACTGTGCTCTGTACTGAGCCTCCATTTCTTCCACCCAGGCCATGCTCCAGTCCCACGCAGGAACGGGCTCCAGCTCGCCGAACGAGTCGCCTTCTACACGAAACGCCGGATACAAGGCGCTGAGAGGGGAGGCTGGCGGAGAGAAGTCTAAACACAAGAGGACAACATGTTGACGTGCATTTCAATATGGAGTGTGTGTGGGGGGATTATGTTAAAACAGAAACCTCTTTGCCTGCGGAGAAGGTTAGAGAAGAAGTAAACATTTCAAGACCTCTGAGGAGAACCTTTCATGATGAGTCTCTGAGGAAAAGCAAATTTAGAAGCTTCTTTGAAGCAGCCGTCTGTCACTGACAATAAAACTATTCAAACGTGTTTTAGGCACCAAAGGAAACATTGCCGATTCACAACAGCCGACGTTCTGGATTCTAAAGGTACTGTTATATTTCAAAGACCTCAGAAAAAATGTAGCCGTCCAGGACTAATAATAGTTATTCTATTATATTCTCAGCTGAAGGGCTCAAGCTATATAGGCTGTATGTGTCCTGGTCTGAAACCAGCCTGTTCCTGCTGGGTATCGGTACTCCATACCTTAACCACAACAACCCAGTACCAAGTAGTATCCAAACTTCTCCAGTCAAACGATAATGGAGCCCTACTTTCATATGATTCATCCACACTGTTTCTATTCTTCAAACCTGAATATTGTCTACTATTACTTGCTGACAAAGCCAAAGCCTGTCTCTACTGCTTCCAGCGATCGGTGATCGGTCCCAAAAAAACCTGATCGGAGAACCCTTACATAAGATTCTCCAAATGTCAAAAGATGAAAAATGACCACAGCTCTGGGGTCAGCAAGCTGCTGTAAGAAAAGGAGGTTAGTGTAGTCTCACTGCTGTATGCGTGAAAAATAGAAACAGCCAAGGCAGAGAACAGCCAGAAGTGAGAGTTTGGCAAATGGAATAAAGCTGAATGGAGCCTGCAGATGGAGAGCAGAGAGACTGATGAGGTGATACAGGGAGATGGGAGCGGGAACAGGAGACTTAAAGGTCCCATATCGTGCTCATTTTCAGGTTCATGTTTGTATTTTGGGTTTCTACTAGAACATGTTTACATGCTTTAATGTAAAAAAAACAACATTATTTTTCTCATACCGTCTGCCTGAATATACCTGTATTTACCATCTGTCATTTCAACAGAATTGCGTTGCTAAGAAACAGCTTGGGTCCATGTTTACTTCCTGTCAGCTGATGTCATTCACATCCACTGCAACAGGAAATAAACTGGGACACATTTAGTATGTTTACGTTTAAAACTGTGAAATGGTCTAAATATTGTAGATTTGTGACATCACAAATGGACAGAAATCCTGACGGCTTCTTTCAAACGCACAGTTTCTGAATACGGGCTGTGTGTATTTCTCCATGGATTGAGTGTTTTGATACTTTCACAGTATTTATATATCACTTAAACCTGCTTTATAATATAAAAGACTCACTTTTTACAATATGGGACCTTTAATGTCTTCGTCTCTGACACCAACAGACACATGCACAACCATTGGTGTAAAGTGGCATGTACAGTATGTGCACACTCTCTCTCTGCCTGCATGGCTGCATGTTACTAGTTGGGATCGTTCATAGACGGAGGGCTCCATCTAGTGGACAACTGCAATAAAGACAACAGACCAGGATCCTCTGAGGAGGATCTTTAACTTTAGCTGTTGGTGTTGTTTTTCCCAACCACTGCAAGACTGATCTAATGGGTCACAACACAACGTTATTTTAAGGGGTCACGAGTGAAAAAGGTTGGTAACCACCGTCGTAAAGGAAGGAGCCTGGAGATATTTCCCTCCTCTGCTTACCTGACACAGACGCTCCACTCATGGTCTCTGCAGCTGCAGCCAGCAAGCGGGCAAAGCTGGCGCTGTCGTTGGTGTAGCAGCTGTCCACCGAGCTGATGAGGCTGGTGCGAGCGCTGCTGGTCATGTTGCTGTCCGTGACGGAGCTCCAGGTGTTCCACAGTGAGCCGTCCCATTCGCTGTAGCAGGAGGAAGGTGTGCTCTGGAGGCGGGCGAGTCGCAAGCCAATCGGCGGTGCCTCGGGATCATCGGTGGCAGGGTCGTCCTCCGGTTGAGTGGAGCGGCCTGGGCCACAGAGGCGGTACAGGGAGGGATGCTGCTCAGGCAGCTTACTGCTGACGGAGAGGGGTGGCATGATCAGATGACTACATACTATAAACTAAACTGGTTGCATTAATGTTAACATCTGCACATTGTTTCTTCTAAAACCTAAATGTGCTGGGATCAGAACCAACTAGGACCAGCTGAACTGTATCTCTACCTGCATCTCTCAGGTTTAGGGCTGAGCTCCAGATACTGGGTGGCTTCCTGTGCCGTCAGTGTGCCACCCTGTTCGTCATCCATTGACATGGAATATGATGTGGTAGACAGGTGGCTGTAGGAGGGGCAGCTGCTGTTGTTGTTGGGTCGTGGTTGCCCGCGGTGGCCTGACATAGCACACACTGACGGGACAGAACCCATGTCCATTGTTAGCTTGGTAGAACGACTGGAGCTGAGGAAGATGCAAGAGGAGGGCATGTAAGGCTTGTTCTCTCTGTCGGTCCAGATCATTATACACTCATGTAAGACAGTGGAGAGTCTCAGAGTTCTCTTTATCTTTGTAAAGTTCAATCAATACGTGTGAACATGAGCAGAAACCAGAGGAGTAAGACTCAAAACTTGTGATGTCATCAAGTAGTCTGGAGCTGCTCCAAAGACGATGAATGGGAGACTGATTTATGGAGCTGTCTGTGTGTGTGTCTCTTACCCTTCATCTGAGGTGAAGCTGTGTGTGTCCATGGTGTCCTCTATGGGCATCGGTGGTGGGGGGGGCAGCATGTCCACTAGGTGTAATGATGCAGAGTAATGCAGCAGGCGAGGGCAGCCAGCGACTGTATCACACTCTGGACAAAAACATAGGACAATCTGAAATCAAATAATATGTACATACTTAGGCTACTAATTACTGGTAACCAATAACAACCACTATCATTTCTAATCTACACATTCTAGTTCAACTTTAAGTTTGGAGTCAGATCAGTCTCAATATTAATGAACGCACACAGAAGGATTCACAAATGTATTTTGTGATTTATATATAAATAACTCTCCACAAAAATACTTTTCAATGCACACAAAAACAATTGTTGTTGTTGTGTCAGAGTGAGTGTCTTTGTCTGGTGAGGATCTTTGTTCCCATCTAGGTGCTCTCTCTCTGATTGGCTGGAGGTGTGGGTTGGGTCTGGGTTGTGTCTGCTGCTGATTGGTCCAACCATCATCTCTGCAGTTTAAAATGCTCAGGTAGTCTGACAGCAGTCTGACAGCAGCCTTGTTCTGTCCTCGGCCTCCAAACCTTTGTGTTAAAGCTGTGATCTACAGTTGAATCAGTAGCCTTAGTGCCCTAGTTGGCTTCATCATTGTGTAACTTGTTGTAGGTTTTCTTTGTTGCTAAAGATAGACTTCAGTGGTCGGGGTGAACTGCCCTCCTCACCCTACTGGACCCAGAACAACGCCTACTGGTCAAAGACTCACCCTACTGGACCCAGAACAAGGCCTACCTGTCATCAGGGCATCACATCAGACTGAACTCTTTGTCCCTGCTCACCTTTGAAAGGGACTATGAAGTCATTTCAGTGTTCAACACCAAGAAGCCCCGTCGTCTCCTGCTGGAATCATCAACAGTAAGATCATTTATGGACTAATGGCCTGTTTCATTATTATTGTTTATTGGGTTTTATGCTGATGTTGCTGCCAGCTGTGTGTGTGAATATGTGGCCGCCGTGCCAGGTTATGCTATGATATGCTATGCTGTTTCTGTTGATTGTCCAGGTATGAGTAGACCTGCACACATCTGGCTACCAGGAGTTTGACTCTGGTTATTTTGCTCTCATTGTACGACGGAAATAGAAATGCAGCTAAAAACAAGGTGAACAAGAGTGAGGAGAGAAGATAAATATACATGCCAGGTGACCTGTAACATTCCCTCTGATGATGATGATAAAGGCTTGTAGGATTAAACTGTGGTGCATGGCTCCTACTGTGGTTAACATCTGTCTTTCAGAGTCTTATAAGTAGATGTTTGGTCTTGGACATGACAGGCCCACCTGATTTCTCTGTGCCCACCCACACTGTGATTTCTGCCTACACCACTGCCTCTCCCTACCCACTTCCACTGTGTTTTTTTTACATTTATATACAATAACTATTTTTGTGTGCATTGAAAAATATTTTTGTGGAGAGAGTAATTTCTATATAAATCACAAAATACATTAGTGAATCCTTCTGTGTGCGTTCATTAATATTGAGACTGATCTGACTAAAAGCACCATTTCATATGTGCAGTTTCTAGAGTGTAAAGGTGTGTCTCTCAGTCCTGTTAGCGAGACAGGAGCTGGTGTATGGACATCAATGATGATGTATGGATGGATGTTGTCGTACCGTGCCGACCCGATGGTATGTGACTGAGTCTCTGCTTGTAGACGTGGGACGGACAAGCCTGTTTCCTGGTTGGCACTATGGGGACACTGTTCACTGCATGCAGCTCTGGGGGGGGAAACAAATACATTAATCTGGGACACATTCATATTCTATGTTGATACATCGTAAGATATCTAAACCAAAGCTGTCGTACCAGAGACAGTTCAGACAGGAGATGGTGCGCTGAGAGTTAGGAAACAGGAAGTGTATACCATTTCAAACCAGCTGCAGAGCTTGAGAGGCGTCATCTTTGTTATAGAGCATCTCTGGTAGTACTTTACTCAACGCTGTAGTGATGTATCAGATAACATGGTGTGCAGATACAAAGAGTCCACCTTTACTCACCTTGCTTGCTGTGGCTTTTGTCCCATGACTCCCTCAGCACACCCATCTTGGGCTGGGGGCGTATGGCCTGTTTCCACGGTAACGCCTCCCGGCTACAGAGGGGCGAGGTCTTTGCCGCGGGCTGAGGGAATATCTGGATGGTCTCGGCTCCTTGCTGATGGGGCGGACCGTGAGCCATTTTAGGGCGGCGTACGGGACTGTTGAAGGTCTTGAGGCCGTTGCCCATCAGGTCCACGTAAAAAGTGCCGTAAACGCCGCAGCTGTCGGTCGCCACGGGGACAGCCGGGTCCACGCAGCTGTGGTCCTTCCAGGGGACGGGGAGGCCTTCATGAAACACAGATGAATATTATGTACTGACAATCCGGAGAGTATTTATCAAGTATTGATAGTTACTGTGTGGCGTAGGACACAAGCTCAACACACACCTCTATTTTAACTGCACTCACATGCTGAGATGCATAGGTGTTACCATGGTTACCAACTGGTCTTGGCTATACAATGCTCACACAGATCAGCAGATTATTTTAATAAACGCTTTTGAATTCATATAACAAATCATATACCATCACAACATTTCACATCACAAACAAACAAACTGACTGACTGACTGACTGACTGACTGACTGACTGACTGACTGACTGACTGACTGACTGACATCCTCCTTTACAGGCGATCTCACTATCTGGTTATTTGGTTTCGCACCAGAGTTTGATTGACAGCTTTCACACCAACCCGATCAAACCAAACTCAGCGGTTCAACACATCCCAGTTCATCTGAACGAAAACAAAACAGGTTAGGTGTGAAAGCACCCCAGGAGCCTCCGATGTCTAACTCAAGCTCATCAAATCAACCAAGGCCAAATGTTGGACCACCAGTTCATCCAGAAATCAGTCATATGTGCCAGTCAATACTCACTGGTGCCCCGGATCCCTGGATGCTTCTGACCTTGGGCCCATAAGTCCTGATACTTCTGGTTGAAGGGAGGTCTCCAGCCCCCAGAGATCCAAGGGGAGTCCGGAGCTGCCATCCTGTAGAGGAGGATTTGAGAAGTTTTATAATGCTCTAGTACTGTCTCTTATGAGTAGAGTCATTCAATCTATCTGAATTAAAAGGTATAATAAAGATAACCGTTTCTACTGATTCACCAAGCTTTACCTGTGTTTGATGATGAGATCTTCACTGGCTAGTCTGTGCAAACCTAAGAAAAACACATTAAAAGTCATACACAGTGGTGGATGAAGTATTCACATCCTTTACTAACTTAATTAAAGTTATATAAGTATTATCAACAAAATTTACTTCCACTCCTCGAGGGCGCCGGCACCCTGTCCCGACTTTAGTTTCAGAGGTAGACGGAAGGTGGTATCATATGAAACTAGAAAACCTGATGAATCCATCGGTACCAACCGTGTCATGTTAGCTTGTCGGGAGGAACGTTAAATAATGCTACGAAGTTACCCTAAATTTTGGCGAGGGAAAACTGGCATGGCCATTTTCAAAGGAGTCCCTCGACCTCTGACCTCCAGATATGTGAATGAAAATTAGAGATGTTCCAATACTATATTTTCCTTCCCGATACCAAATACAAATCCGATACCAGCGTGATTTAAAAAAATATATGTAGTTATTATTATTATTACCCTATTACTCCAATTAATTACTTAGGAACTAATAAGGATTTATATGAAGATGGGATGTTGTCATCTTTTACTGAGCTCTCTTCAGAGTATCGTCTACCTGACTCTCTTTCATTCCGTTTTTCAGAGAAGGATTGAACAAACCCATTTTGAAATAACTGAATCCCAGACCTGTAGTCCTGCAGGTGTAACTGAGATTCGAACCTGTTGATAGACTATCTGTATACGCACCTTTAGCCCTGCCATGACCTGCTATCAGGTGGCCTGTCCTGCTGTGGCGTCTGAAGAGGTAGACGGCTGCAACCATCAGAAAGCACCACAGGAGGGTACCGATGGTCCCGATCAACACCGGGTCCTGAAGCAGGGCCAGGACCTGAGACGGATCCCGGCTGTCTGACCCAGGAGGAACGCCTAATTGTGGGTCTGAAAAGCAGATGAATTAAAATATGAAGTCATGATAACTTCTCTTCTGTAACGTGGTTCGAATATACACTGAAGACACAGACAGCTTCAGTTTTAGCATGCATCGTTTTGCTCACTGATGACAAATCCGTGAGTGTCACTAAGCGTCCCTACTCCGGCTCCGTTGACAGCTGCTATGGTGATCCAGTATCGTCTCCCTGGTTTGAGAGTAGAGATATCAAGGTTGTGTTGGCCGCTATCCACTGTCCAGTTTTGGGACTGTTGCTCCTCAGACTCCACACACCACACCTGCAGAAACATCCTCAAAGCTTCAGTAGGCAACACATTTTCAGCATCATTGGGCACTCACGATGTGAGTGTCAGGAAGTGTTTATTTTTGATTTGTGATATTGGGCTATATAAATAAAAGTGACATGACTAGAGTTGTTCTGCAGTGATTACCTGGTAACCCTGTATGATGCCGTTGTGGGTTTCATGAGGAGGAGGCTCCCAGCTCAGATGGATGGTGTTATTCTGCTCATGGCTCACTGTTATGGTCACAGCCAGCGGAGAGGCACTGGGCACTGCATTAAGAGGAGGAGGAGGAGTTGACAGTTATCTTCTGAACATGGCTGGACTGTATATTCAAGATCAGGAAAACACACAAATATTCTTAGATCAAATAGTTGCTCACCTGTCTCAGGGACTCTGAGGTGCCGGGTGTTGCTCTCCCTTCCGTACAAGTTGCTGCCATAGGGCCGGACTTTGAACTCGTACTTGTAGCCTCTCTTTAAGGGGCCCACCAGAGCCTGGAAGCCGGGCAGAATCACCTTCTTCGCCGCCCAGTCCGAGCTGGCGGGCAGCAGAGAGCGATAGAGAACCTCGAAGCCGTCGAGGTAATGAGGCTGGGCCGGGGGGGACTGGAGCTGCTCGGAGAGAGGAAACACACAACACGGATCAGACACCTAGAATGATCATGCTTTCTCTGAAACTCTCTGAATTAGCGTGCCCATACCTTCCATTGGACTTGTGATATGTTGGACCCCGGGGCTGCTATGGAGACATTGTCCAGAGCAACTCGCAGGGCTGACAGCTCTTTGTGGAGGTCTCTCTGTGTAGTGCTGGTGGCCTCTGGAAACACAAGTATTTATTTAGATTTCTTCATTTATTATTAGACAGTGGTGCACTCCAGCCTCTTGTGGTCGAAATGAGTATTACAGCAACAAACACTTCACTTGAAAAATGAAGCTCAGCAGCCACACTCCCTCGGTCAGTCGACCGGTAACAAAGCTATTAACTCAAAAACAGTACGTGAAACAACCCCGGCTTTTTCAGACATCATCTTACCTTCAACTAGCAGCTGTGCACTGGCAGTGACCACACCTGCATCATTCACAGCAGTGCAAGTGTACTTCCCAGCATCCTGGGCTGACACATAGTGGATCTGGAGAGTCTGGTCTGGATTTACAAGGTACCTATACACACACATGTCGAGCAGTTAGTTTTCACACTTGCTGTTGCTCTGATCTCTTTTTACAATAACTGAATGTTGATTTAGCAGATATCTTTTTATTTGGATTAGAAAGAAAGACGCCGTGAGGAAACCTGCTGGCAGCTTAGTGACGAAACTAAAGTAAAATACCTTAAATGTGTGAATGGCGATATGAAATGGGATGACTGTCACGTAGTACATATATAAGTGTATATTAAAGCTTCCAGCTGCAGGTTCAATCGGTGCAAACTGTCAAACCAGAAAAGTCTGAAGTCAAATCTTTCTTTTTGTATTTGAATGTAAAGGAGGAAAAGGAAAAGAAGTTGACTCGATGAACGGAGTGTGTATTTCTGTCTTGCCGTAATAAAGTACCTGCCGTTGGGCAGCGGCCCCTGCTCTCTGCTCCAGACCACAGCAGGCGGGGGGTCACCTTTAGCTCGGCAGTAGAACTGGGCCGACTCCCCCGCTCTCACAGACACATTCTCTGGCTTCAGCACCAACACGGGCTTAGCTGCAGTAGAAGAGAAGAGGAACTCTGAAATGAGCTGAACCGTACTGAACTGAGGTACCTGGGTGTAGTTGTGTTTGCATTCAGAACATGGGGTTACATTCAAAGCTGATATTGTTAAAGCAGTAATAACATAAGCAGTAGTAAGAGGTAGTTGTGGGAGTGTTGTCTCACCCAGCACAGAGAGCCGAGCCGCCCTGCTCTCTCTCACTCCCCCCGTGTTGCTGGCCACACACACATAAGCTCCAGAGTGGTACTTCTCTGCAGGAGCGATGATCAGCTTCCCGCTCAGCTCCTTCAGAACCAGCACAGATATTCATCATTTATTAGAGAAATCCACTTCCTGTGTAGTTGGACAATAAAAGCGGTAACTTCCTTCTACCTCCATGCAGACTCAAATGGAGCATATATATCGATTCTGGCATTAAACAATCCCCTTCCTATAAGTCAGAGGACTTACCGTGTAGTGGTGGTCAGTGCCGATGGGAAAGCCATCCTTCTTCCAGACGACATTAGGTTCAGGGTGTCCCATCGGGGGGCCACAGTTGAACACAGCCACCTCCCCCTCTGCCACCTCCACATCACTGGGCTGCACACTGAACTCATCCTGCAACACTGCAACAACACAGTCGGGTTAGTCCACACAAACCGAGTGCTGGAGTTACTATGAGGAACTTTCATTTGGTTTTCATTTTGCTGCTCCCTGTGAACAAAAGCACTTTTTTTTCTGAGGTGAAGAAACGCTAGTTTCGAGCATGGTCTGTGAGGTCTCGGAGGACAGTTGCTGTATCTGTATTCAACATACTATGTTTCCATCAATCTAATCCCATAAAAATCATCTAAAAAATCCTGCCGCGCTGACCTTTAACATCAAATCAATAACACATTATCACCACACTAAAATAAAACTCCTACTTTGTGCTTGAAATGTGCACCGTACAGAAGAAGACATGCATGCAGCCGGCTCAAGGTTCACGTCCCCTAAACACACATCACATCACAGGGATCTATTGGCTTTGCTCATTAAAGACAGGAAGTAAAGCCTGTTAGCAATCATTAAAGGGAATTTATCGGAGTTTTCTACAGCCAACACGTCATCCACTTACAGAACATGTGTCTTTCCTAACCATTAGATGATGGAATGAGATGTTTCGATATATGATCAGCGGCAGAAACTCTTTTCTGCTGTTGCTGTCTCTGTCTCTGCCGTTAGTTAAAGGACTTTCCTCCATGGCCTTTGTGTCCATCACAGTTTTGATTGTCCTGTAAAGACTCCAAGACAAGCAGCTGCTGTGTGTCGACCGCCTCACTGGGATCCAGATGAGTAAACAGTGAGGGTCCGAGGTCAATTAGCGTCACTGTTTGACCCCCCCCCCCGCCCCCCTTCCTGTCCGGCAAACATTGACATTGGACCCCTGTACCCCTTCTGCCTCTGTCACCACATACATCTTCATCTGGTGTGTGTGTTGGCTACGCCTTTAACTCCCCATCGCTCTCCTCTAAAGGAGATTGTGTGTGTTCAGTTACTTCAGCTGTGAGAGACAGAAATTAACTGCTGACATGAACATTTTCCTTAATTCTAAGTCTTCAGTGGTGAAACACACAGTGGGGGATCCCCCGGTCTTACCTGCAACGTACAGCGATGCGTTACGGCTGGTGGCCTTGCCTGCACTGCTCGTGGCCACGCAGGTGTAGACGCCCTCATGCGACTGACCTCGCTTGCCCCCGACACTCAGGAAGAAGATGCTCCCCTCCGACAAAACTATGGGTTGCGACCAGTGTCCGTCTCCTTTCGCCGTCTTCACAGGCTGGCCGTTTCGCAGCCACTCGATGTACGGCTTCGGGCTGCCCTCCGCCCGGCAGGAGAGCGTGGCGGGATTCCCAACTTTCACCACCACGTCAGAGGGCTGGTGGACGATGCGGGGCGCCGTCTCCTGTGCATGAACTCTGGTACCTGGAGAGAGGGTAAAGAGCATCCACGTGTATATTTAGCAGCAGAGCAGTGACACGCTGCATGTTGCACTTCTGTTTAATCACACTTAGAAAAGGTGCTGTTGATAACATTCAGCCACTAGATGTTGCACTCTCCCTCCCCCGTTCCACTGCATTCACTTCACAACACATGGTTGAACAGAGACTCAGGCAGACAGTCATGTCAAGTGATGAATCTGTCGTGGTAGAGTAATGAAGTCAAGTCTGATTCATAACTCCGAATGGCTTAGAATAGACTTTATTGAATGGGTTTGTGAGAGTCAACGTGTGCTTGCACATGAGTTTCTGACGTCATGTTAAGTAAGTTAAGGATTGCCAAGTCTGTGGCCTGCTGTGACTGAATGACTGTAACTTAAATAAGAATTGTTTGATGACAGAAGAACCTACATTTAATGCATCATATGTGTCTGATTCCACATTCTGAGCTCATTCTTATGTTGATAAGAGCCAACAATGTATAGAAGAGCCACACCCAGACAGCAGTGCCTACACTAAGCATCACCACCTATGAGTTCATTTAACTGGCAACAGAACACCCACAACAGAACACGTTGAAGCCTTGCTACCAACAAACAATGTCTATTTGCAGCCAGCAGCAGTGGAATGCCATTGTTTGAGCTTCCCGTGGAGTTGGATGACCACAATGAAGGAAACGGGGAGACTGTGATCAGCTTCCTGACAGGAGAGGAAGCTCCAGGGTCTCATGAGCATCAACCTAAACAAAAGCAGACTGGAACTCCCCCCATCAACAGCATATCCGCAACAGAACAAAGACACTCTTTAAGTGGAATTTAAAAAATGAAGTTTCCGTCACTTCATGTAAAAAAATAAACAAAACAAAACAAGGAAGTGAAAATGATTTGGGAGAACATAGTTGAAGCCTCACAGGTGCTGCTTCCTGTCTCAAACACACTAAAAGAAACATTTATAAAACCTTAAACTACATGTTGCATGCTCTAATTCAGAACCACACAGACAAATAAATAAAATAGGGTGCCAAAACGATCCCAAAAAGAGATGGAGATGAGCTGCAAACAGGAGCTGCATCTTGACATTCTGACGTCATTTGGAGCCAGAGTCTGCGCGGTAGTGATCGGGGGGGTTGGAGACTACTTCTCTCTTGAGTTATTACCTCAGTAAACATTGTTAACATGAGTTTATGGTCTCAATCGCTAGTTTCAAGTCTTCTTCAATACAGCATGATGTTCATTTAGTAAATTATGGTTTAACCCCACTGTCACTGCGTAAAGAGTAAAAAGAAGATGAAGCCAAAACATCAGTGTGTCATGGTCGAAAATATTAAATGTACTTATTTTTTAATATGAATATGTCAATGTGGGCTCTGGGAAATTGTGACGGACATCTTCCACTATGTTTTCTGACATTTTATACACCAAACGATTAATCAATGGATTGAGAAAAATAATCAGCTGATTAATCAATAACAGAAATAATAGTTAGTTGCAGCGCTTTTTAAAGGAGGATGGCATGGATGTCATGTTCACTGTATGACTTTCCATGAAAGATCAAACGTATGAAAGGTGAATGTTCTGTTATATATAATACATGTCTACTGTATAAACACACATACATATCCTGTTTCTGTGTAGCTACTACAGTATTATACAGTAAGCTTGTACCTGCTGGTGAAATGAGAATCTAAAAAGCATGAAACAACATTCAACTAGACAGAACTGACATTCTGGTTTAGTGGTTCAGTGTCATCATGATGTGTTCAGGTGTAAAATGTTCTCGTAAAATGTAGTTTTTGGTGAGAAAGTTGAATAAATCCAGTAGTTTGAAGGAGATGTTTTCACATCAATATAAAATAGATATTAGAGAGAGAATTATGACGTGTTTAACTTCCTAACATTTGCTCTAAGCAGCTTCCCAAGATTTTTTTAATCAAAGCAAATATTTAAATAATCATAATCATTTGAATTGTGTGTTTTCATGCAAACAACCACTATAGACGACAATAACAAAGTACAGTGCAGTACTGTGTACAGTGGACCTGCAGTGCATGCTGGGGGATTATCTGTTTTGTTAAGTTTTGTTAATGGAAACATTCCTACCCAAAACAGTCAGTCCTGTACAGTTCATATAATGTCATTGTTTTAATAATAATCTGCTGTTTGAGTGATTTACAGTAGAATAAATGCTGTAAAATAAGTGCTCAGTATGTTTTCTATAAATGAATGTAGTGATAAAATAGAGGTTACGTTTGACAGAACTAGTTTGGCCCCCGGCAACAATCTGGGTTCCTCATGTGGCCCCAACAGGAACAATAATGTCCCCCCCTGGTCTTAATGGTGGCACTTGGAGAATCAGATATTGTCTGAGGTGGTACGTGGTGAACCACTAGTTTAGAGAATGATAAGAAAACTGTAAGTAACTAGACATTCCTCTGTGATGTGAAACTTGTGTTCAAATATATTAATGTTGGATTTTCAGTTTTTTTTTTGACAAAATAAACTTTAAAAAACTACTGTATCTTTTACTGTGTGTTTGTAATGAGAGTGAAACCTGCTGCCTCTGCTATAGTTCTTCTTAGATAATGTCTAGAAGTGGAGCAGCCTGTAGCTCCTATCTGAATGAGCAGGTTCTGTCTGTAGGTAAACTAATAGACCCATCAGAACTTTGAGGAGCTAAAGACACAGCAGCATTAGCAACCTGTAATATTATGTAAGTATTGGGCTTTAAAACCTAATTTATATTATATTATATTAAATTATATTATTTTGTATTATATTATATTATATTATATTATATTATATTATATTATATGGTAAATACATTGCCACACTTCACTTAAGTAGAATCAACAAGTCACCTAAAGTAAATGTCTTCTTGATAATGAACACAGCAGTAATCCTGCCAGTGAAAGAGTGTTAAACTCTCACAGTTAGTTTCAGAGTTATAATTTAACCCATTAATGATTAAACTCAGCTGCTCACCTGACAGAAGAAGAAAAAGAAGAAGTGATGTCTTCATCATTTAGAGATATACTTCGAGAAGCAGCTGATAAAAACTGACTAAGTTCCAACTTGACTAGTAAAATAACATCCCATAATAATGACTATGAGCGCCTCTCTGACTGACTGCGTCTCTGTGAGCTCTGACGTCACACTTCCTGTCAGACGGATTTTTCAAAATAAAAGCCATATTGACAAACATCACAAGGTCACACTCCACTGTCATGAAGCATCTATCTATCTATCTATCTGCACTTTAATCTATTTTTTAAAAAGCTCTATACCTCAGTTCTTATCCTGCATTATATTCCATATTTTACATTTATTAATATCTATATCTCCTATATTTTAATATCCAGCACTATATCACTTTCTGCACAATATTCACATTTTTAATAGTCCCATATCTCAGTTGTTATCCTGCACTATATTAATTTTTAACAGTTTCTTCATCTCCTGGTATTTTTATATCTGGTATATTTTTTTATACTCCTTTTTTATACTTTATTACTTACTTGTGTCTTTTTACTAACATGTTTGTGCTATGGAACTGTGATGCTGGAAACTTGAATTTCCCTCGTGATCAATAAAGTATCTATATCTGTTTAACTTAATAACTTAATCATTATTGTATATATTTTATATCATCTATGTTTACTGTAAATATAGGACATTTTAAGAGGAGACAAATGCCAAATAGTTCACTGTACATGTACAACACAAAGCTTCTTTAAGCAGTCAAATAATCTGTTAAACTCTGAGGACCCAGGTCATCGTTCCTCAATCTTTATTGATTGATTTGAAAACACAGCATAAGACAGTAAAATGACAAATTATTGACATTTTATATATATATATGTATATTTATATATACATATATATATATAAATATAAATAAAATAAAACTCTGCTGAGGGATTTAGCAGCACGTCCAGGAGAGAGTCTGAATGAGCCACTGTCCCATCTTGGCTGTTTGTTTTTGACAGTTTGTGGCAGCAGCTCTGTCGACTCTGATAGGAAACCGGAAGTTTAGAGTCCCGTGTCTCTAAACAATAGAAGGAAATTATGATTCTCTCACTCTTTCAATGAGTCCACAAAGTATTCAACTGTAAGTAAACACTTTGGTATCGGAAATCACTGAATTGGAAATAAATTTACTTGAATATTTGGCTTTGTGTCCCTATTCCATTCTTATTCCAGACTAATCCAAAGAATGAGTATATTCACAAAAATGTGTGTGCATACCAAACAAATACTAGATTATGCGTGGACACTATTGTCCTACAATGCAACACAAAGGACATGGAGGTGCTGTGATGGTATAAAGTATAAAAAAGTAATGTAATCTAGCAGAAATGTAAGTTTGGGAAGGATAGTTACTTCCAAGTTCCGCCACAGTAAAACAAGAAATAAGTGAACTACGGCTAGTTCATTGCGTCCAATGGCTCACATAAATGAAGTATTGTTTAGTGAGCTGTTCATTGTGCAGCTCAGAAAGGCCCGGGGCTAAGTGATGGATGTTTATATTGATCCAACAACGCGGGTTTGATGGCCCCGGCATCGGCCGGCTTTCAGTCCGCAACAAAAGGTTTAGAGAGGATGAAGGATGAGTCCCGGCTAAACACAACCCATGGGAATGGTGCTGGGCTGGGATGTGCCGAGAGAAGGGAACCTCTTTCAGGCTGTAGACCAAAGGTCAGGAGACGTATTGGAACGGGCCCGGAGGGCGGGGATGGAATAAGAAAAAAGAAAGAAAGTGTCAGCTATAGTGAGGAATGTGATAAAAAGTGACTTCAGAGTAAATTCAGAGTGTAATTCAAGTGGGGTTTGTAAAGGAATCGACAATCACTGTCAACATAAAGGAGCGCTTTAAGCTAGTTTAAACAGAAAATGTACTCTGTGTGCACGCCGCTCCTCTTTTACTTGAATAATTAAAGACTGGGGAACATGTTTATCTTTATGTATGCAGTACGCTTTTACTTTCACACATTGTAATTGCATTTCATCACGATTACATTTTCCAAATTCTGATCAATTTGTAGAATAATCCATCTCTGAGGAATGACATAATGTGCAGAGTTGCATGTTGCATTGTCTTTTGCAACTCTTTCTAACACTTTTATCCATTTTACACACAGTTAGAGCATGATTAGGATTCTCAGGCAGATGGTTTCCCTATGGCACCAGAACTATAGAAGGACATTTAAACATTTGGACAGCTGTGAAATCTTTTACACAACACATATTCTATATTTGTCTTAATATACTGTCTAATGGCGTTCCTGTGTGGCCTTTACAACAGCTCAAAAAACATACCTAACATTGTTTTATGCTGTCACATTAGCTCTGTTTGGGGTTTTAGGATGAGCTGTAAAATAGAGTTAAATACAAAAGCTGTTCATACAGTATGTTCTTTATCTGTGATCAATGTTGACGGCACTTTTTACGCAGCACTACCCCTCCCAGAACTCAGATCAGTTTAGGAAGTATACGTTTGATTAGTTGTTTGACCTCTCTGCGATCTTCCATATCGCACAATTTCTTCTCTTGGATTTCAATAAAGTCAGAGGAAAAGATAAAAATATATTTTAAAGGAAAAGATGCTAATTATTTGTACACATACAGCAGTGGCGTCCGTGTGACATCAAACACTGAGGATGTTATTTATATTTTTAAAATAATTTCTTACATGCTCAAATGACTGAATCTATCAGCTGATCTGACTGAGTGAGATCCATTAGAAGTGTTGCATGACATCAGTCCAGCAGGTTGCAGCGTGTCATCAGTGCTGCGTGCCTCCAGTCTGAAACCTTGTGTGAGTTTTTAAGGGCTCACCTTTTTTGCGGTGTGGCCTGCTCCTGTGAGGCGTGTGCTGGTGTCCGACACCGTGACGGACGTGCTCCTTGACCCGGCTCCTTGGCCTCTTGTTCAGTCCTGACTCTGTTGGACAGATGTCTTGGCACTGTGAGTACTCTAGCCAGGTGTAGAACCAGGACACCCAGAGAAGCCACGCACCGACCCGCATCTTCAGTCAAAACAACTTCCTGGATGCAAGACCCCGAACCCCTACTGCAGCTCCGCTGTACCATCCATACCCTCAGCAAACTCTGCACTCCCTACTGTGGCACCCCACAAACATGTGACCTGTCCTACGCACCACTTGTTATGTGGAGACAGTTAAACAGTGTGTTTTCTTCATATTCCTTTAACATGACTGTGTGCTCCTCTTCCCTCCCTCCCGTGGTCGCCCCATCTCCTCCTCTTTGGGTCCTTTTTTTTCTCCCGCGGAGGGAGAACTTGGGGGGGGAACAATGATCAAAAAACAAGTTTCAGACCTCATGCTGAGCGAGTAGTGAGGGGAAAGGGGACCAAGGGGTCCTGTCTTGTCCAACAACATCTGTGCCATTCATTCTGCATGGGATAAGGGGGGGGGGGGGGGGGAGAAAACAAGGCTCAGTCTAGGAGAGAGGGGGGGTGAGAGGAGGTTGAAATAAGAGGGAGGTAACACAGAGAGGCCTGTTTCCCAAGTCAGATCAGTTCCATTAATCAAACGTCTACCGTGTGACTGGTCAAATGCAGCAGAACAGTTTTGGATTATGTAAAGCGTCGCACAAGTTGAATAATTAAAAGTCTGCTTTGATCATTCTGAGAGAAGTCTTTCACCAGAAATTAACAAATCTTCGCAAAAAAAAGATGCACCAAGGAAGTATATGCAGTTTTTCATTTGTTCAATTCTGCTGCACAAAGTGCAATTTTCAGTTTTCATTTTGCTCAGATGTAAATTATCGGAGCAGAAGAATGTTTTTCTTTTGACCAAACAACAGCCTCAGAAAAGACAAAAAGGGTACAAAGGCTCCTCTTTCTTTCACTGCGTTGCTTTTATGTGACAACTCAACCCCCCCCCCCATCCGAACTCACACTCCCCAACCTCCCACCAGTCAACTAGCCAAGCAAATTTGTAGCTGCCTGTCTGCACAGTATGAGTCTCATACATCATCTTGGCTCGCCCATAAGAAGCAAGCCAAGTCAACCTTGTCAGAATGTTCTGCTGCGATTTCCAACACAGTCGGTGTGTGTCTGCTTTGAGTGGACTCCCAGAGTGTACACGGATTACACTTCTGATTCGGTCGACGTTTCATCTGCAGACAAAAACAAATGGGGTTCCATACAGAGCAGATATAGTTTGAGGTCTTTGGTCATTTTTCTGTGTCGTACCAGTTCCTGTATACGCCTGATTACAGGCACCTCATTGCAACTGAAACCAGGGTCATTTGGTTGTGTTCATGTAATGTAATGTTGATGAAAAAACAACTATCTGGGAAGGAATTCCACTACAAGATTGATTAGAAAGACCCTGCAACCTTGAATAGGATAAGTGGTTACAGATAATGGATGGATGGATTAGAAAGAAAGAAATCATCATTTTCTGAGTTGACTGAGGATTAGTACAACAACGATGCACTGTTGCATGTATCCCTCATACAATACATCTTTACACTATCTACCACTACTAATGAGGCCAATACGTTGCCTTATTGAGGCAGGCTAGTGTGTGCAAAACAGACCGAGGTCACCGTTTCATAGCCTATAGGTCAATGATGGTGGGCAAATTGTGGCCGGTGGGCCAAATCAGGCCCTCTAGCAAAAATATTTGGCCCGCTGATGAAATGTTGAAGTTCTTCCTTTCATAGTTTACATCAAAACCTTTACAGGATTTAAAGAAAAGAAAAGATGTATATCAGTGTTAATGCATGGCTCATTTAAAGCCCCATAAATATGACCTCATATCATTTAATAAACTGGCATGCAGACACAGGTACTGTCTCGTTTTGAAGTCTAATAAACTTTATGAACTCTAACAAAACAGATTAATAACAGATAAATAATTCATTTAAATAAAGCCTGTTTGAGCAAGACAGATTTGCATTAACAGCACTTTCATGCAGCCATAAATAAAGCTGGCCACTCATGTGTAGATAACCAATCAATCAATTATCATATTGTGTCTCATAGTGCAACATAGAACATACACCTGCATACATAAATGTTTTTCTAAATCTTAGTATTAACTTCTTTAACTTGAGCCCCAACTTACAAAGTAAATCCTAAAAAAAAAGGTTGTATACCTTAAATGTATTCTTAAATGAAATAAAAGAAATAAGTAAATACAATGTGTTTCTACTTCACCTGTCAAAACTTAATTACAATAACCTAATTGCTGACCCCTGGCATATAGGTCAATAGCAGTAAGAACCACCCGTTACCACCGTCAGACTGATGGTCTGGGAGCATCTCAACAGTACGCTGACCTACAGTACATGTTGAAGGAGTTTGTCTCAGAAACAGGAAAGGACTGGAACAATCATTCCTGCTCTTTGCCTACAGTGATGTTCCCCTGAGCTCGATAGGGTTTCACCGTCACATCAGAAGCCCTCTGGATGTGCTCCCAGAGATGTGGGAGGAGGCTGATTCACCCAACAGTATGAACATCATCTCCTTCGTGTTGGAGATGCTTGAGCAGCTGATGACCCAACACATTAACTAACACAGACTGCTGAAGCCTCATATTTGCTTCAGCTAAACTTTGGAATATATTTTTTGCAAGAAAGGCAGACTTTGGATTTTGTCCCCCATCATTTATATTGGAAGTGCATTAGGAGGAAATCTGTTAGTGGCCGGTATTAACAAGAGGAATGAGTAGAGAAAGGGACATCTATTCAGTATTCTGAGCACTTCTTCAATTTTGGTAGTAGTGATGATGATGAAATACATATACAATATAGTGATACTCAAAGATATGAACATTTATGAGCATCAAGTCATATTTCTACATCTCTTCACTTTTGTTGGTATTGCTTTTCTGTGCCAAACTGTAAAGGTAGGTCAATCCAAAAGCTCCGATATTAAAACACGGGCCAGTTGGAGCCGAGCAGGAACTGAGCATGCTCTGTGGATCACTGTGGCCACCCATGTTCAACTATTGTGAACATGTTCTTTGATCAGTGGTAGCCATTGCCTTTCTAAGCCTGGCCGATATTCAATCATGTCTTCAACACTGTCAAAATGGAACCCCCCCCGCGGGCCGAGCTCCGGCCCGCAATGGGGTGTCATGTCCGAGCAGCGGAGGGCTATTGGTGAGCGACCTGACCTCTAATCTCTAATCATCGTCCAACCGAGAGACACGGCTTCAGGGTAATTCCTTCCTGAGAGAGAGAGAGGTAAAAGGCCAAGGCAACACCGGGGTGTCAGATTGAGTGTTTTGCCCCCCTAGTGTGTGTTGTAATGATAGCATCCTCTGGCTATACACAAAAGTGCATAATAGAGCACGACCAAGCAGCGCTGAGAAAAAACTCTTCTTGGCCCCGACACTGCATAGTTTGTTGCTCGGGTGACGAGGCCCCGGTTCACTTCCACGTTCCATCACCATCTCTTTCACAGCTTAGTGAAATACCCAGCCAGTGAACTCTGCTGTCTTCAGGTTTGCCAAACATCCACTTGTTGGCTAATAAAACCCTGATTTAATCCATGCCTACATTAGGATTTAAAATGAACTCCTTCACTTTTACTGTTTCCCCATGGAGCACTCATCAAGTTTTATTTACCAGACTTTCTGAAAGGATTGCAAACATTGCATCTGCTTGATTTAACATGAACTGAAACACATTCTTTTGGGATAAGTGCACCAACTTTGCCCAAAATCTCTTAATGGATATTCAGTGTTGTGGGAGCTGGGTGGGGCGGTGACGGTATCCATATCACAAACGGAGGGCGAGATGGCTGAGGATGTGAACGGCAAGCCAGGAGTTCTGCTTGAATGCATCTGAATGCATGAGAGGAGGAGGAGAGGAGCTACTACCCGTCCCCTCTGCAGTTTCAAAACCACCCTGAGCTTTCTGCTCACACCTCTTTGCCCTTGCATTGCTCCCCCTTTCTCTATCTCGCCCGCCCCCATCTCTTTATATGTCCAGCTGGCTGCGCCACAAAGACTCCGTCTCCCAGTTCCAAATGATCCTCAAACCCCCACATGCTTTGTTCTGCTCATTTTCCCACTCCCTAGAGACAGAGTTTAGTAGCAAAAATTAAAATGAGGCAAGGATGGAGGGAGAGAGAAAGATTAAAAAAGGTGAGGTAGAGAGAGAGAGTGTGTGAGAACCAGAGAGTAAACCGAGGAATACCGTCAGATCTTCTAGACGCAGACTTCGGGGATTCAGAGACCTTGAGTTTGCAGACTTCAAGACAGCGAGGCATTGCTGTACACATCTTTTGCATTGTGACCTTGACATATAAACTGAATGTTCTAAAAAGGGCATTTTGTTGATAAGTGGTAGAACAAAAAGGTAACTGTGAAGTGAAAGGGAATATCTTCTCCTTCGGTTTCAGCGCGCTCCAATCGGCTCGTTTCTCAGTGCCACTTTCTGCGGGAGCTAAGATCATGTTTTGTGGTAATCATGCGGTCAATTACAGGCAACAAGTCCCTCCAGGTTGAAAGGTTTTAGATCCCCTGTCCCACCATGCTGAAATCCCCCCAGTTCTCGAGCTTGTGTGAAATCATGCGGCGGATTGTTGTGCAGAAAAAAGGACCACAGTATGGAGATGTGGGCTGGAACTAATAGGATTGGTTTTGATTCATTAGATTCTCTTTCATCATCCTGGTTGGAATTCCACTCCACGTCTCCTCGGGCTTCACACTTTTAAAATGGAGGTGGGAGGGGGGCAAGTGTTTATAATTGAGCCTCTAGACTGCAAAAGCTCATTACTCTCTATGGAATCATCTGCTTATTTATACCCCGTGGAATCAGCATCATAACCATGTGAATGCAGCACTGTGTTCCTCAAAGTACTGACAAAACAGTATGATTCAACGGTTGGCAAAATACATAACCAAAATATAGAATAACAGTGAACAATAGCAAAACACAATGATGCTATATAGCTCCTAAATAACTGTTGTTACATATGCTGCTCAGGAAACGGAGCTATTTGAAAAGTTGCAGCCCAAAGCACGCTGGGCCTCAGTAGTAGACGTCTCCTTTTTCATAAATCACCTGCCCAATCCTCACTTTAACGTCTAACTACACACCCATGAACTAATGATGTACCTTCCTACCAGCTGAACCAGCTAGCAGTTTGTTTCCTGAAGAGCTTAAATATGCTTTCTTGCTGAGAGTTTGTTGAAAGGATTGATACACCTCATGTCTGTACGATAAATAAGAAGCAAGCCAGCAGCCGGCTGAATTAGTTTAGCATAAAGACAGGAAGCAGAGGGAAACAGATAACCTGGCTCGGTCCCAAGGTAACAAAACTCCCCTCACCGAGGGCTTAATGAGCCACACTAATGTTGTTGGTAGAACAACAACTTTTACTTTTACATTATAAAGTATATCCACTTCAGAATGCTGCTAAAGGGACCAATCAGAATGCAAATAATCATGTGAACCAACTGCAAAGTACATGAGCCTTTATATTTAAATGGACGGGCCGTCACAAAACACAACTTATTCTTCAAGATTTGCTCACTCCTTGCATTGTTTTATCGCAGTTGGAGGCACAACCATCTCCTAGTTTATTGATTGACTAGTTGAGACTACTTGTAGGCTATATACAATACACATGACTTTATGGTATCAAAATGATTTGAGGCTAAAAGACTGAAGACAAAGTGGATTATACGTAAAAATAAAACTTTGTTTGATTCCCATTTTGTTGCTGAGTAACAATTAAATTGTCTTCATTGTTTGTATGACAATGTCAGACAAACTATCCACTCTAGTTTCAGCTGATTGACTGAATCTAATGAAATAGTTTCTAAAATATCTGTAACCACCCGGCACTGATTGCAAAATCTGCACTTTGAATTTTCAGCATTTCAGCACAGAACAATCTGTGGAACCACAAAACTCTAGTTGTTAACTCAAATGAGTAGCACATCTTGTGTCGCGTCACTTTCGTTGCATATTAATAATAACACACTGAATAAAAATGTTCAGTCATACAAATACTGTATGTCAACTTCTTTATGTGTCATATTATATTATGGTGTGTTTTTCTGACACTCCCGCTGTCATGCTGAAGCAAAAGTAATTCATAACTGTGCTGAAGTTATCATTTAAGTAATCTATTTCATAGGCATGATTCAAATTATCTACAATAAATTACAAAAAAAAAAAGATTTGCTGTATTAAAGGGACTGTTTGTAAGAATCAGAAATGTCTTGTTAACAGCTTCACCTGTGTCCGTTAAGTCAACTAAAGTCAGCGTCCTGTTGCTGGCGCTTGTGCTCGCTCTACATAGACATGAAGGAGCATCGCTCAACACAGTGAGGAGACACACGTCAGCTAAAAGCACAATATCACTCTATATTTCAGCTGCTTGGCAGTAATGTTAGCTGACCAGACCAAGGTCTCTCCATGAATCAATGCTGATCCTAGTGTTGGCTTTTCCCGCCTCAGCCTCCCGACCGCGGCCGGAGGGAACGGGGGAGACGATAACGTTTCTCTCTGCGGAGCCCCGTCACTTCACAAGACATGGGAAACCTCTGTTGGTCTGGAGGAGCTGCAGCAGTTATTTCTGCACAAACGACCACTGAACATTCACTAGATATTCTCAGAGCTAAACTAACTCTTCTGCAGTGTGGAGTGAGCAGCATGCACGTGAGAGGTGGAGAACTAGATAGAACTTTGCGGTTTTGGTGTTTCCGTGTAGTTTGAGTTGGAGTCTGAGTCTGAACAGCGTAGCCACACGCGAGCGTGCATGGTACACCAACCCAATGATTTATACGTGTTAGGACTTACAGCAGTACCTTTTAACAGTTTATAAGTCAGTTGAAGAGCCACAAATGCAATCTTCAGGCTCTACACATCTGTACATGGACATCACATATAGAATTTAAGTGAACTTTCACTTAGTACACTGAGTTAAATGTGTGTCACGTTCTGTCACTAACACTGTAACTTGACAAAATCAGTGTGACAATGTAAATGTTTCATTTCTTTATTTATTATAAAAACAATTTCTTCATCTCATGTATTAAATGATACAAAATATAAATGGAACAACCTGGGTACTGTTGGATGTCTCTGTTCTGTTGGTTGTACGTAAACAACAGTTGGCTCTCCTGCTGCTTCTGTTTGGGATGCATTCTGTAGTCTGTTTCCATGTGAAAGGAGGATGCGGGGGGGCTTTCGTCGTACCCTGCTTGTCTTAAGTTGTGTACATCAGCGATGTGATCCCGGTGCCAGCTCTGACCCTGGCAGCTCTACTGTGTTCTTAAGGCCTTGGCATACACCGGCTCCAGGAAATGAAAGGGGAGCAGCATGAAGAACACCACCAGAAAGACGGCACTCACCACCGCCAGCAGGACGTAGCGGCCGATGAACAAAGTGTCCACTATCTGCAGAGAGAAAGAGAGGCATCCATTCACTTTTAGGAGTTCTTAGTAATTACACACTAGAGCTTTTTCTTTTTCTACTTCGTAAATAGTATCCAAATGCATGGGAAAAGCATGGCTGTTCTGTGTTTCCACTATAAGCCACTAGATGTCAGGAGAGGGCCTTCACAAAGGCTTTGTGTAGAAGCAGAGTGATGGTGAGGCATTCTGTGAGGCCATGAGGAAGGCATTCACAGGGACATTTACAATAACTTGCTGCCTTGATATCATTTGTTTTTCGACATATTCCTGAGAGTGCACACTGGAAGATTCAAGGGACACTCATTTATGATGTCTAATACAGCGTCTTAGATAACAAGCGCTGTAGATTGTAAAGTGACTGAAGTGTGTGCAGCGTACCTGCAGCACCAGCGCTGACACATATCTGACCACTGACAGACAACTTTGCTTAAGGTTCCGTTTTAGCTGGCTTCTTCTTGTGATAGAAACGGTGACCGCCGTTAACTCTGAGTGCATATTTGACTACATGGAGGCACAGTTAGATTTCATTTGAGATAAGAGAGAGAAAGATAAATTGCCTAAGTCTGTGCTGCATCCGGCCGACCTGTATTGACAGTTTCAGAGACCTCAAAGCAAACAAACTCTGAATGGTACGTTTTGGGCTCTAAATGGTAAAAAGATGGCAGATAAATAAGCCAATTCCCTCGTGTCCTCTTCAGTGAGCCCTCTCACTTCAATCTGCATTCAAGATCATAGTTTACTATTTACAACCACCAGTAATAAAACCACAATACAACACTTGATGAGTAGAGATGAACTGATTCAATGAACTAGATCTGGATCTTTGCTGATACCGACCTTATTTAACTCGTAGTTAAATATGTTATATATGTCTATAATATATCCAGCCACGTTTGATTCATATAGGAATGAGACCTAACTTGTGCAGCAGTGTATTAGAAGACATGGCACGTTTGTCGTTCCACTGCTCCCTCACAACTGCTGAAAACTAGATGCTGATTCTGGGGTGCTGGTTATTTTGTGATCCTGCTGCAGATGGATGATGAGTGGGGACACAAAGCACACAGCTCTGCATCTGGCCCGAGTAATGCATCGATTAACAGATCTTATGATGCAGTATTAGGGCCACTCTGAGGAAAAATAAATAAATCGGAGATTTCGAGAATAAAGTCATACTGTAGGTTTATAAGAAAAAACGTTGTAATATTATGAGAATAAAGTCAGAAGTTTATGAGAAAAAACGTCATAATATTATGAGAATGAAGTCATAATATTATGAGAATAAAGTCATAATATTACGAGAATAAAGTCAGAAGTTTATGAGAAAAAACGTCATAATATTATGAGAATGAAGTCATAATATTATGAGAATAAAGTCATAATATTACGAGAATAAAGTCATAGGTTTACGAGAAAAAAAGTCATAATATTATGAGAATAAACTCATAATATTACAAGAATAAAGTCAGAAGTTTATGAGAAAAAACGTCGGAATATTATGAGAATAAAGTCATAATATTACGAGAATAAAGTCATAGTTTTACGAGAATAAAAATAATAATATGAGAATAAAGTCATAATATTATAAAGTAGTAATTGGACGTGTTATTTTAGAGGGGAAATAGTGTGAAAATGAGGAACGTGGAGCATCTTGTGAAGTTCTACTTTACTTTAGGTTTCACAAATAACCAAATACTTCATCTTTTGGCACATCAGCAGCACATTATCATCAGTATCAGGACCTGGAAAAGATTGTACAAGAAACTGTGTTTTTTCCGAAGAAAGAAGCACACGGACTCTTTTGTGGACGAGGGAATTACTTTTCTTCTCATGAAGTTATGACTTTATTCTCGTAATCTCAGATTTCAGGCCCTGATACTCCGTCGTTAAGATCTAAAGCAAACGAGGCGCAGGTTTGGGAGAAACAATAGATCATCTAGATTGGCATTGGTGTTGCTTAAGTTAGATGAAGTTTGGAGTTCATAAAGTTGCCGTCGATAGATTTAATCAACACTTCACTGATCGCTCTGGGACTGTGTTAATATTTAGATCATTAGACATCCACGAATACGCAAATACAAACTGAGAAAACACCCCTCAGCCAGATCATACCAAAAACAGTAAATCAGCCCCACTGCTGACTGAAGAGAGATTTCACTGGGACTGTTGTGGAATGAATGGTGTGTGTGTGTGCGTGTGTGTAAATCCACTGGTGTCTAGCAGAGGTGGGGATGATGTATGCCGTCTCTTATGGATGCATTTAACACATCTCACTTTTTAATTTGCCAATTACACAGCAAGCAGGAACCCAAAGTGTGGGCCATGTTTTATTAATGTGCCACTGAGCGCACGGGTGGTAGCTGGCAGACGGGCGGGGGGGCAGGTGGGAGAGAGAGGGGGGGTCTAGAATGAACCACCCCCACCACTAGTCTGGGACTGGCCTAATTGGCACTATGATATTTTACTTTTGTTTAACAGCAAGAGGTTAGACATTTCTCACACAGTCTGCATACATTCACATTCACTCAGCCGGAGAAATCATCTCTCTGCTGCAAGGAAGAGTATTAGTCTACATCAAAACATCACATGCCTTTGATTAAAAACAGTTTATGATCATACATGTGAGGATTTTTAATACTACAGTATGAAAACTGTCTATTGACATTTATTCGTTTCAGTTTATAATATCAAAGATGAGTCACAGAGGAATACACTAAGCTAAACTCTGGTGTAATACAGGATGCTCTGGCCAGTCCGTTATCCCGCTCTGCTCAAGTCTAGACTCAATTTGAATCATATTTATTTTGTGTATTGTACTAATTTACTTTCATCCTGTCAGTGTTTTTGTTATGTGGTGCGTGTATGTTTAGATGTTTTAATGACAAGACAGATGGGCAATGTATAAGTTGAATGTTACCCTTTTAAAATAAGCAAAAGATAAATGCATTCAATACATGAAATAACATAGTAAACTACTATTTAAGAAGACTCCTTATAATTGTTACATTCTACAATCTTCTTCAAATGAAATAATGTATTATATACCCTCCTGATTTAAAGAAATAACGGGCCACTTGTTAATTAATAAAGCAAAAAGCATTATAAGGTGTTACTAATTTATAGAGGGGATGACACGGAGCAAAGGGCCGCGGGTCAGTATCGACTCCAGGCTGCTGCCAAGGACCCAGCCAGCCTACATGGGGCGCACGCTCCACCGGGTGAGCGAGAGGTCGCCCCATAATAGGTGTCACTATTACAAGTGATTTTACATGGGAGCTCTTTGAAACACTGGAATCAATTTCTGAAGTAGCCATGGGTTCATTTCACCCGTAAGCCTTGTACAGAAATCCAGGAAGTCACATTGTGCTGCCTCTCTCTCTCTCTCGCTCTCTGTTGCTGGTCTGGTATCTGCCTTTGCACAAAGGCTATAAAAATGCGAGCTCGCCGGGACATGGCTCTGCTCTGCTATTTCTATGGGGTGGCAGCTTGCTTGGCAGATCTGGCCAGCTTATTGGCACGACCCGGAGGCAACATGGGGGGGTGTTTGTTCTGTGTTGCTGTTGGACTAAGATAAAGCAGAACAGGCCTTTATGACAAGCACATACACAGACGTGCACACACAATGACACATGTTACTTACAGGCATACAGCTCTGTGGATATTGGCTTCTATCAGTAAAGGTTTTATTTGGGATAGGTTGTTTATATTCACCTCAAACCTAAATACAGCCTTTATCCTCAATCAGTACCAATAAATCCTGCTCTTAGTCACAACCACACATGACGTGAGATTTGTTTTTTGGCTCATACAAACACACACACATGCACACACTCAATATGAATGTCCCTTTGAGATGTAAAACCATACATCTGTGATAAAGATACATGTTTGTTCTTTTGTACTCACTGATAAGCATGACATAATGTATTTAATTCACTCTTCTTAAATGTTTAATGCACCCAAAGAACAGAGCCTATGTGATTAAATATCATTTTTGGGAGCACAAACGTGAGTATGAGATGACCATTCAGCTAAAGTTAGCTGTTTGTTTGGGAGCTCTGAAGAGTCTCTGTACCACAAACATTTGGTAGTAATGAAAGCCAAATGGCCTCACAGCAAAACTGAAAACATCCCAGGCCTGCTGTTATTTCCAACTGAAGTACATTACGCTATCATTAAACACAGACGATAATAACACAAGACTCTGTGTTTTTAATGCAACAAACGGTCTGATATAATATTGATTCAGCATCGCTCCTTGTCGTGGATTTGGCAGTGGTAGACGTTTAAATTGCCTCCTCAGCAAACCAAATCATTCTCACTTCTAAAACGCTCAAGTAAAAACATTTCGGAGTGGTATTTGCATTTGAATATAGCTGTAGGTCGGGTATTGACATATGAATATACGTTTACTTAGTTGACAATACAAACCAATAATAGCCGACAGACGTGACTCAAATGAACACAGGGTTGAGAGTGTGTGAGTCTTTAAAGGTGTGTGAGAGCTCACCTCGATCTCTTTGAACGGGGGCGGTGTCTCTGGGCTGCGAGGGAAAAACACCAGCACTAACGTGATGGTGAGAGCCAGTAAGAAGACGGGGATAACGCCTAACCTGGCAAGACACAAGACACACACAGAGTTAACACAAAGAGGATGACATGAGGACTCCCACTGCTGATTTGTGGTAAGACGGGCAGTAAACGCAGGGTTATGTGAGGATAATGTCATTATTAAGTACCAATCAAAACAATGGCATTCTTTATTGTGTTTTTAAAAAGTTGTTAACTTTCCAATCAAGTAAATAGCACCATGTTTCACCCCATTTAAACTTTACTGTAATTGCATTTTACACAAGTGCACAATGTTTGGTGTCACAGTGCATTCTGCACAGAAATAAACTGACTTTAATGGCATTAGGGTCTGTTGTAGTCGTTGCACAAGTATTAATCAGCAGGGACTGGAAGGTGAATGGTCCCAGCAATCAGTTATTATAGCAGCATGTGGGTATAACTAATTATTTCATAGTGTTTAGGTAAGAAGTCACGGAGCAGTAGTTACTTTTGCTGATCTATCAAATTTATTATTAGGGATGCACCGATACCGGATCAGATACCAGGCTGATACTGACTCAAATAGCTGGATCGGGTATCTATTCTATCTTTATATACTATATACATTATAGACTGGAATTTTAATTCCTGTTTACATTTTGACCAATTTGTTGCTGCATTAAAAAGGTTTACACTTGAATTGTAATTCCTGTTAATTTAGATTTTTTTTTTACCAAGTTGCTGGTGTAATATTTATTATTTTAATAATAAATAAAAAGTCTGTTACTTTTGAAGATTTTTTATCAAGTTGCTGGTGTATGATTTATTATTTTAATAATAAATAAAAATTCAGTTTGTATAAATAAAATTAAGAAATATATTTATTTGTTACATTTTGTTTTTATAAAGTTAAGAAAGCAATGTTAAAGTGCAGCCTGATGTTGCCTTACACATAAAAGAACAGTGACTTCCACATAGTGATGCATATACAGTTTATTAATTAAACACTGGTATCGGATCAGTACTCCGTATCGGCCGATACCCAACACCAGGTATCTGCATCGGGACTTTAAAAGTTAGATCGGTGCATCTCTAATATTTAGGTGGCAAACAATATGAGTTGCAACCCGTGTGTGTGAAATACATGCCAAAGTGTTAACAAATGTTTGTTTAACACATTTTTTCTTTATCATAAATGAACTGCTAAAACAGCTAAAGTAATGTAGAGCTGTACCGAATATCATTTTTTGGGCTTCGAAGCTTCGGTGAGAACTGTTCGAAGGTATTTAAAGCTTCGCGGTGAGGAGCAGCAGGCTGACATGTTCTTCTGTCTGTCTCCATCTCCCCCGTTTCAGTGCCGCTGCCGCACTACTGTAAACACCTCTACACACAACAAACACAATATCCATCTGAGAATAACTAATAATTATTAATGTGGAATATGTATAATGGATAATGTTGTGGGATTATTCCTTATTTCATGGGCTGTTTGGGGATTATTACATACATGTATAAAAAATAAAAAGAAGCTTTCGAATAGTTATTTGGAGGTTGATTACCATGGCAATGGTCGAAGCTTTGAAGCATTATATTATTATAATAATTTTTATATTTGTTTAAATTTTCATTACATCTCGACAGCAATCAATAAATCAAATGCTCTGACAAAAAAAAGAAAACAACTCTGGTATCTGTGGCTGTTGTAGGAGTGCAATAAACCCATCCAATCTTTACATTCAAATTCAAATAAGCTTTATTGGCATGAATGTTCAGGTTACATTATTGCCAGAGCTAAATTACATATTAATGAATAATTAAATTTCACAAAAATAATCACAAAATAATCACAATCACAATATACCAAATACATTTTAAATATACATTCTTTTAAAGGTCCCATATCGTGCTCATTGTCAGGTTCATACTTGTATTTTGTGTTTCTAGAACATGTTTACATACTGTAATGTTAAAAAAAAAACTTTATTTTCCTCGTACTGTCTGCCTGAATATACCTGTATTCACCGTCTGTCTGAAACGCTCCGTTTTAGTGCATTTTGATGGAATTGCAACAGAAGTGCGTTGCTAGGCAACAGCTTGGGTCCATGTGTACTTCCTGTCAGCTGATGTCATTCACATACACTGCAACGGGAAATAAACTGGGACACATTTAGAATGTTTACGGATCTAAATATTGTATATTTGTGACATCACAAATGGACAGAAATCCTGACAGCTTGTTTCAAATGCAGAGTTTCTGAATACGGGCTGTGTGTGTATTTCTCTATGGATTGAGTGTTTTGATACTTTCACAGTATTTATATAGAACTTAAACCTGCTTTATAATAAAAAAAACATGGACTATTATTCATCAATGTGTAAAAGCATGTTGTAACTGGCTTTGTGTAATGTGTGTAGTGTAGTGCGTGTGTGTAGTGTGTAGTATAGTGTGTAGTTTATAGTGTATACTGTAGTTGTTGTGACTCACTTCCCAGTCTGGTGTCTCAGTATAGTGTGTAGTATATAGTGTAGTATAGTGTGTAGTAGTGACTCACTTCCCGGTCGTGTCTCTCAGTAGGATCATCCCGATCAGAGCAGCAGAGATCCAAACGAGTCCGATGATAAACACTCCGGTTCCGACCTCCATCACCGTGCTCACCATCTCTACTGGGTTATTACTATTACTATGATGAAGCAGCGGCTCAGTCTGTAGTTCAGTCTGTAGTTCAGTCTGTAGTTCAGTCTGTAGCTTCAGTCTGTAGCTTCAGTCTGTAGCTTCAGTCTGTCTCCATCAGTCAGTTCAGTAGTTGAAGCGTTCTCCATCACGTCATCTACTTCCTAGTTACAGCAAGCTGGAGTCTGATTGGACAAAGTGAACTCAGACGGACCAATCAGATGCGTCGTTACTGAAACACCGAACACTGTGTAGTCCAATAGGCTGCAGAGCTACAATCCTCTTTTTGCTCTTCTCATGTAGTCTAGACTGAAAAACAACATTATTATACACTTTTTATTTATTTAGAGAAACAGGTTTATTTTTTAAAATTTTTTTTTAAACCACCATATAATATTAGGGCGATCAGGTCATCTTCCAAAAGCCATGATCAACACATATATCTAATATATTATGTTTGTTTCTTAACTGATGGTGCATTGTTGTAACTATTTATAATAATAAATAAAAAATAAAAAATAAAAACATGCCAATTTCACTTTTTTTTATAATATGGGACCTTTAAAACCAACATTTATTATAGACTTTTTATTATTTAGAGAAGCAGGTTTATTTTTTTTATTTTTTTTTAAACCACCATATAATATTAGGGCGATCAGGTCATCTTTCAAAAGCCACGATCATCACATATATCTAATATATTATGTTTGTTTCTTAACTGATGGTGCATTGTTGTAACTATTTATATGATTTTATTTTGTATTTATATGATTTTATTTTGTATTTATATGATTTTATCTTGTTTAGATCTTAAGTTCTGGGTGTTAATTACTTTTATCATGCTTTTATTTTAAAGCACTTTGTAACCTTGTTTTGAAAGGTGCTTTATAAATACAGTTATTAGATAGACACATTCATACATAGATAGATAAATAGATAGATAGATAGATAGATAGTAACTTTATTGATCCCGAGGGAAATTCAAGTTTCCAGCATCACAGTTCCATAGTGCAAACATGTTAGTAAAAGTAGTTAGTAGTACAAAGTTAAAAACAATATACCAGATATAAAAATACACAGAGATGAAGAAAACTGTTAAACTGAATAAAAGTGAATATAGTGCAGGGTAACAACTGAGATACGGAACATAGTGCAGAAAGTGATATAGTGGATAATAAAATATAGGAGATATACATTGGAGACCAGGGGATTACGAAATGTCAAATATGGAATATAATGCCTGATGAGAACTGAGGTAGAGAGTTTTTTTAAAGAATAGACTAAAGTGCAGAATAAAGCTGTACATTATTGGTAGAATACAGTAAAACCAGTCTATAACGGTGCAGAGTAGAGCTGTTGGTGGTGTGCAGAATTAAAAAAAACATTATTTTAAACAAGCGACAATAATGCATTGGAGCATAACACACATTTGATCATCAGGCACACTGATGTTATACTGTCACAATTATCACCACAGGTGTTCATGTAGTCTAACTGTCTGCTGGTCTGGACTCTGCAAATCACTACAGCTTCTGTCCATGTCCTATTTCTATAAATGGATATGGACAGGGGGATTTAAGATAAGATAAGATCAGATATTCCTTTATTAGTCCGACAGTGGGGACATTTGCCGTGTACAGCAGCAAAGGGGATAGTGCAAAAAACAAGATGCATCAGCTAACACAGTAAAAAAGTGAAACAAAATATGAACCATTTAAATAGAAGGAAGTATAAAAATAGGAGCAGTATATACAGTATTGACAATAAACAGACTATTAACAAAATTGCACAAGTGGAAAAATGATATTTTACAGTGAGAATAAAAGGAAATTCCACCTGAAAATATTGCACAGTATGAATTACACCTGAGTAGTAATGGTATTGCACAGTCAGTTTACAGTATAGTGCAGATATTGTCAGTGTTTGGTGTGTATGTGGTCTACTGGGAGCAAAGGTCAGTTCTCCTGGGTGTTTTCAGCTATCCAGACCAAACAGAAGGACGTGTTAGGTCTCAATAGAAATGTCTACAGGGGCTGTTATTTGCAGCAGTGCTGGTTCCCATCATCCCACCTGTCTTTTTGAAGCATGCAGTTGTTAATGTGGGCCGACAGGGGGCTGGCCAGCTCCGCCATTCAGAGGCGGGCTGTTTCATGCCTTAAAGTGACCCTCGTAAGATCCACACATTCAGCATTTATTAATGAATTTGGATCAGAATCAGATGGCAGCACTGGATCCCATTTAGAGACATTTAGAGTCAGCAAACCGAGGCCTGATTTAATACAGCAAACTACCAAACTGTGCGTGCAGTTTGGTGTTCTCACTGTTTTTTTTATCTGGAATTCACTCAAATGATTTGATCTCCTCCTGCAATCTAAAAAAAAAAAAAGATCTGTTGGATTAAAGAGTGAATGGAGAAAGCAAACAGCAGTACACTACAGTACAAGCATTATTCTCTGATTATAAACCTGAGTAACCTCACGTCAGGGTCTAGTTTCTCTTTCACACTAATAAAGAAAATAATGGAATCAAAAGAGCACATAGTATAATGCATATTAGATATAATAGATAGATAAATAAACACATGTGATTTATACCCATACATGGATGCTCATGGACACTATAATTCAGTAGTTTAATAAACTAGGTCAGAATGAGTGCATTAGCATATACTAATGGGGAAGAAAATTGCAAAATTAAACAAGGAAAGAAAAAATGTATGAGCTCTCTTATAGGCTAAAGTAGTCCAACTGGAGGTTGTAGACATCTTTTCCTGTGTCACAGAGATACTGCTGACTCATTCTCACAACAAATCTGGAAGAAAATGATTGAATAAGATTTATAAGTTTTTAATTTTATTGGCATGTTGTGACCTAATTTGTGTTTATATTTGAGGTGTATATACACCTCAAGTGCAACTATCTTTGTTTATATTTATTTATTTATTACATCTGTTTTACAAGTCCAATTACCTCTATTTACGTTACATCTATTCTTATATTTTATACTTCTAGTGTAACACTTCTGTTTATATTTATTTATTACATCTACTTCACCTGTTTTATTTGCTTTATAACTGTTTTTTTTACCTGTTAGATGTTTTAGCCGGCTCGTTTAGTCTCGTCAAGTATTTGTTTTAAAGCACTGACCAGAAGTGGACACTGTGAATCTCGTTGTATTTAATACGATGACATTAAAGCTTTCTATTCTATTCTATTTTATTATGTCAAAATAGAACAGATTTCATGTGTATTTGTGGTCGATAGGCTATAATAAACTTTAATGTTGCTGATCAGGAAAAAAACAAATTGTACAGGAAAGATAAAACATGTTCTTTTGGTGCTTTTTGCAGCAGCATTCCCACAAACTCCACCGCTCTTTTCTCCTGCAGATTGATGCTGCTGACTGATTCTCACAACAAATCTGGAAGAAAATGATTGAATAAGATTTATACATTTTTTAATTTATTGGCATGTTGTGACTTTATTTGTGTTTATGTGAAAATAGAACACAGGAAAGATGTGTATTTGTGGTCGATAGGCTGTTGAAAATGCTGTAAAAGTTAATGTTGCTGATCAGAGAAAGAAAAAACAAATTGTACAGGAGAGATAAAACGTGTTCTTTTGGTGCTTTTTGCAGCAGCATTCCCACAAACAAAAAAATGCTAAATTAAACAAGGAAAGAAAAAATGTATGAATGTATGAATGTATGGAAATAGAACAGATTTCCTGTGTATTTGTGGTCGACAGGCTATAAAAGGCTTTAATGTTGCTGATCAGGAAGAAAGACTAATTCTCCAGGAAAGATAAAACATGTTCTTTTGGTGCTTTTTGCAGCAGCTTTCCCACAAACTCCACCACTCTTTTCTCCTGCAGATTGATGCTGGTTGCTGGGGTTACCGTTGTGAAGCCCCCCACACGTGATTGCCGTATTTCCCATGGACACTGGAAGGCACCAGCAGCCCGGTGCTCGGTGCTCGGTGCTGGGGGAAGATGATGGAGGTGGGAGGGGCCTGGCTGTGCTGACGTCATCAGCTGTGTGGAGGAGTATAGGCTGTGCTGTCAGCCCAGTGTCAGTCTGATGAAGATTGGCATGCAGGTAAGCTGTCATTCATTTTCAATGTCAGTGCATGGGAGCAGGGCTTTACCACTTCAGCGTCCTTTTTCCCCTTACCCCCCCACCTCCCCCATCCTCCCTACCTCCCCCCCCACCCTCATTACAAAAGGCAGGACATTATTCATACAGGCAGACAGGCAGCCAGGCCAGAGAGAGAGAGAGAAGGAGAGAGATGGAGAGAGAGAGAGGGAGGGGGGAAGAAAGAGAGAGAGAGAGAGAGAGAGAGAGAGAGAGTCAGAGAGGGAGGGGGGAGAAAAAAGAGAGAGGGAAAAGAGATGAGATGCATTTTTGTGCTGGACTCAAAGACCAGTGGATTTTTTTTTTTTTCCTTTTTGCTTGATGCAGCGTTTGGATTTAAAAAAAGAATGTGTCGGTAATGTTTGTGTGATGCATCCTGCAGGAGGATGTGATCTAGGCTGGTTAGAGCAGGATGCTTTTGTGCAGAAAAGGTTGAGATTTAGAGAATAATCGTGCTGGTGTATAGAGAGAGAGTGGAGGACACGAGGAGCGCTCAGGCTGCAGGAGGCTGCAGGAGGATGCTGCTTTATTCCCGCTTTGCATTCTGCATTCTCATTATTATGATCTGTAAATTAACTATGAATATGTGATGGTGTGAATCTTCCGTGCAAAATGTGCTTATTGTCTTATAATGTCGAAGTTACGTGCTGTGTTTTTATTCGAGGGAAAAAGGCTTTTATTTTGACATGCAAAAATTGGTGTTTGTAAAAAAAAAAAAAAAGGATTTTCGGTGTAGAATAATTTACACTCTGATTTGATCCAAGTTAATTTTCTTTGTTCATAATAAATTCTATTATAGACAGTAGTGTGTGTGTGTGTGTGTGTGTGTGTGGCTGGGTTTGTTTGTTTTGTGACAAAAACAAGCAAATTACCACAGCACATGTCAAAGTGAAGAAAATATATCATTAATCAATAATTCAAATGGCTTTGTGAATATATTCTTTTTTTTATATATGTGTAACTTTTGGCTGTTTGCAATTCATAAACAGCAAAGTGAAACAAAATATATATTTTTTAATACAAAGCTAATGTCTTGCATTTATTCCAGAAAAATGTGAAACAAAAAGAAATGTCCTCACTTGTCTGTATTTAAAAAGGTCAAACAGGGAGTTGTAACCCTCTTTTGCATTTCCCGGTGGTGAATACATCTTTGATTGAAGTGTTTCTAAACTATCTGCATCTCGGTGCGGTCTAATGTTTACTCCCCACATTCCCTGCCCTGCAAAACCTCTCTAGACTGAACACTGGCCTTCTTTGTGTGCCGCTCACCGCTTACTTTCTATTTCAGATGACTACTTTATTCCACAATTGCTTGAATGACTATTTCACTCATTGGAGACGTTTGACTGGCATGAAATGCCGTCTGTGTGATTTTGACGGAGCCTGTGTCTCTCTGACAGCGTGTCTCCAATATACTGGGGCCCTGTTCGATTTCATTTAAATGATCATTCAGTTAAAAAAAAGCAGAAAAAAGGCACCGATTGGCAGGTTGTTTATGTGATTTGGTAGTTTAGTCAACTCATCTGTTCAGCTGCTTTCAGTTTTGATTTCTGCCCCTCAAATATGACATCAATGAACCTGGACATACACAGATTTGGCAAACATCTACATTTGAAAATAAATAATCACATGATTCTAAATGTAAAGTTCAGGAAATATAAGTGTTATATATATATATATATATATATATAGTGTTACTTAACTGTTGTCATCTGTCAGTGGTAAAAAAACAAACGTTACAACAGTATATTCCAAATTGAAGGCCCCTCACAGCAAAGACTAGTCTGAGTTTTGGGAGTACATTAGCTTAATTAAATATGCCTGAACCATTTGTTTACTAATCATCTGCTTCCCTGAGAAATCACAATGGTCGATTTAGACCACTTTAGCACCCCCCCGTCAAACACATTCGGCAGGTGCAGAGTGCTGAGCATAAAGTCCCACGAGGAGCTAAACTCGCACCCCATGTGACAGTAAACGCTTTGAAAGACACTGTTGTTGTTGCTGTGAATCGCTGTTGAAAGACCAAAAGGAGGTCTGTTACCTTTTACATTATTCAAATGATTGTGTACCTTTGTCAGCGTCTCAACGTGGATGATTCAGCTGGGAATGCATTTTGACACACACACACACACACACACACACACACACACGAGTCAAAACGCATCACTCCTAATCACCCTCAGTGATGTTTGTTCTTTGTTGTGATGTACCCCACACGGCTCTACATTTAGTCAGATAGGGATAATGCCAATTTAGTTTATCCCCAAACCCTGCTGAGATCTTAATTGATGATTTGTGTCATTGGACAAGCAGCCCGGGGGCATATTTGGTGCTGCAAAATACTCCGACAGTATTTGCATATTCCCATTCCTCCTATATGGGCAAATTACATGATGAGGTGTAATGCTGTGCATTCCTGCAGCTTTTGGGGGGATAATCACTAATAAAGTGATTCAGTCACACTAAATGAAGGAAGTAAACAGAGCGAGGAGAGCATATGTTACAAACCAATTTAAGCATTTATGTATGGCCATAAAGCAATCGAGGAAATTAAACCACCAGCAAATGTCTTGTCATTTCCTTCGCCTTTGCCTCTAATTCCACCCCCGCGTGGTGCCGGAGAAACCGATGCATCATTTGAGAAGATCTGAGGTTTTTTGGAGGGTCTTGCGAGGCTAACAGGCCTCACTATGCAAGACTCCTTTTCGTAGCAATCGGATTGTGGGATGTCTAATTTGTTTTTTGAAGGCCTCACTTTCTCAAATCAGGCAGGAAAAAGAGAGAGGATGTTCAGAATTATTCATAAGACTTCAGTCTGCTGGGTATCCTCGGCGGAGGGCATCTAGGTTCTGTTCCAGCCCCGTGGGCGACGTGATGTAGGCTAGTTTCCTCATGTTCAATAGAGCAGCGATCCTTTAGACAGTTGTGTTGTGTTGCATGTTTTGGCCATGTCTGGGCCCTCACAGGTCATGCCCACTAAGCCCGTTTGATCCCTATTGCTCTCAAGAGGAGACAGAGGCCTGTTTATACCGTCAGACAGCTCAGCTTAAGGACAGCCCTCGCATGCTTACCCTTGCTCATTCCGCAGCCAGTGCTGCGTTGGCATGGCTCTAAGTAAGCCACCAGGGAGCGGGGTCGGAGAGAGATGGATTGGCTTGATTTATGCTCCAAGAGGAGCAGCAGGCACATTTAATGATCCTCCATACTGTCAACATCACCGAGCTTTGTTCCTGGAAGGACATAGAGATGTCATGGAAATACGTGCGGTATAGGACCGCAGTGTGGGTTGAGAACTGCGTCAGATAGTGATGTTATCGTGTTATACAGTAGCATTATTGCTGACACATGTCATTCCCCCAGTTTCAAACCGATCCAACAAAAACTTTAACCCCTCACACCTTAAAAAAAGAGCCAAAAACAAATGACCATTTCAGATCATTTCAGATTATTCGTCACATTATCTAGCTAATAAAACTCTTAACAGCAATGTGGTTTCCTTCTCAAATTGTCAGCTAATGAAGCGTTGTGTTGCCATGTTTGGTGTCACAGAGATATGAGGAAATGCATGCATGCAGGTGATGCTATTGATACGTAAAAGTTCCTTCTTAATGGACATATATTATTTTCAAAATACTTTTAGTTTGGGACAAATCACATTTATATAAATACGTCAATACGTTTTCTCAATGTGGCTTTTCTCAAAGTATGTCATCAAAGAATATCTTCATGTAAGAAAAGTCCATATTAGTCTGTGTGATTCAGCGGTCGATTGGGCTTCGCACATTTGAATCAATCGGGCCTCCAGACAGTCAAACAAACTTTTAGAAATACTCGTCTCCACACAATAATATGTGATGTGTGCTTGAACAGTGAACGCCACAGCATGGAAGAAGTCATACAAAGGCTTTAGTCATTAGGTAATGATTTTAGCATCAGTACTCTGATTGCATTCCTTTTTTCAGACGGAGGAAATGAAAACCCAGCGGGGACACATTCCATAAACTAAGTCAAAGTCATGGCATAGAATGGAAGACTCCGATACAGCTTAGGTTGTTCACCAGCAGGATGCACACATAAATAGTGTTTACTCTGGGTGAGATTTCAAAGATGTGTATAAGACGTAGGCTATATTCCCATCCTCTGATGTCCTCAGTATCCATAGTGTTAGTGCAAATGGCTTTTGATGTCATTATTTTTGCAGTAAAAACAATTAAAACTTATATTTTTAGACATCAGTGGTGTTATTCAAGGATCAAGCACAAAATCAAATTAGCAACAGCTTATTATATATTCTGCATTTAAAGACCTTTAACAAGACTCCGAACCTCATTGTGCCTTTCGCTTCTTATCTCTGGTGGAATGTAGATAATCCTAATAAATGAGTAGAGCTTCACACTGAGAAATATGAAGCCTGCCAGTAAATCCTGAATTTATTATATTTGAGAGTCCTGGTAACAGCTGAGCTGGGTGAGGTTCAAAATATTTGATTTGAATTCAACAGCAGATCACAGCAGAAAAAAAAAAAAAAATCCCACCAAACACTGTGCGGCTGCATATTTGTGCTTCCCTCCAAAATGAATAAATGCATGGGCTAAAATGGTGTCACTATTGAAAATCTCCCCCAGTGTAATACTCTTTAAAACTTACTTCTGAGTGAAATGTCATCACTGCCGGGTTTCCATGCTAATAGCACCGACTTAACATCGTGCTAATGCACAATGAAGACCGTAAAAGTGGCATTGGCTTTCTCCTGCCGGTATGTTTGAGGCTTGATATCTTTAGCAAAATTGCTATTATTATCTTTTTCTTCTACTTAAGAGGAGCAAGAGTACGCTATTTTAAAATAAAAGAGATCCAACCTAAAAACCCAGTCCAGTGTTGCCAACTCTTTTCCAATGAAAGTAGCAGCACAAGCTCCAAAAGTCCCTAAATCTAGTGAGAAAGTGTCCAAGTCATCAACACTGACAGTCCGTCCCTTCAGGCGTCCTTCCAAAGACACTCCCCAAGAATTATCATTATGAACATAAACAACAAACATGGCTGTTGTTAGTCATGCTTGCAGCTGGTGGAAGACTCTAGTGACGTGCAATGAGTGCACGCAGGCAGGTAGTCAGGTGGGTAGGTAGACAGGTAGGCTGTTCACTCATATAAAAAAATAGATTTGAACAGCACTACCGACCCTTTAAAGCATGGAGAATAAGAGAACAATCTGAAACGTTAAACTGATGTTACATCAACAGTGTTTCCGAGCACCAGAGTCCCGATGGAGATCTCTCATTTTACTGCAGTAGCAGGGTCTGACAGTCCTGGTTCTGGTTCCCCCGTGCCTCCCTTCCCTCCAGCGGGCCCAGCAGTACAGCCTGGGCCTCCAGCAGCAGTGGTGTCGGTGTTGGCTCCCAGCGGGGACCGGCGGAGCAGCGAGGTGAAGCTCTGCTCCTGGCCGGAGGAGGAGCCGCTGCTGCTGCTGCTGCTGCTGCTGCTGCTGCCGGGCGTGGAGCTCTCCACCTCCGAACGGAGCCCCTCCGACTGTAGGTTGGAAGGCGGCAGTAAAGCTGGGTCTGGTTCTGTTCGCGGTGGGCTGATTGCTGGAGTCTGGCGCTGAAGCAGTTTCTCATAAACCTGCGTGATTTCATTTGATTTCTAACTTGGTGCACCGATAACAGCCATTAAAAATAACTATATAGCCAATCTTCTCTCTAACAATTACATATGTAGGTCATATACAGACATCAGTGTTACAATGAGACTGTTTGGTTAACAGCTCCTCACAGTAACTTTAAACTTCTCTTGTTTCATACTGCAGGTTTAGTTCCAGCTGTTTTTGAGCACTGCGGTGCTGCTGCCAGCAGGAAAGCTGCTGTTCCTCCTCCTCTGTGAGTCAGAGGAACTTTTATTACACATTTTTAGACAGACAAAGTAAACATCTACTGAAGATATGTAGTGAACACCATGCTAACATATATTACTGTATCAATACACAGATGAGGTGCAGCAAGAGACAGGTTGGGTTGCCCAAGACATAAGGCAACATGTGAAAAATGTGCAATAGAGATGAACATTATGCTGCTTTGAAACGGTGGTAGATGACCTTTCAGAATCACCCTACTTTGATTATTGTCAGAGCAGCCCATTGAAGTCTGCTGCACGTTGAATAGAAATGCAACAACGCTAAAGTTGTGACCTCCAAAAGGCTATTTACTGGAGCACGGTTCCATTTATCAGAATCCTCTCCAAAGATATCATTCAAGTGTGTATTGCTCTTTCTGCCACTCACATCTCATCTGAATGTTTCAGCCTATTGCACTCCAGGACGCAATTGATCTGAAGGACGATCTTTCCACTCGGTTTACAGCTGCTCCTTTATTTTGACATTAGACTTTAACAGAAAACGTCTTTCTCTTCAAACCCATCCGTATACCTTGCTGTTAATCCGTGTGGTCTTTGCAGATGCCTGGTGAAACACTTGTTAGTGTGCAGGCTGTCGGGTGAAACGGCAGCTCATCAACAGACTTTTAGTAAAAGCATCGTACAGTGGCAAGGACAGAATAATTTGCACTAATGCATTTTAGTGATCGCTCTTATTAGCTGGAGAATGACTTCCTTTATGCAGTTCTGTCCCCCGCTATAAAAGCGCCATGACTTTATGACAGCACAGGCTTCAGTCGGAGTGCGTTTCATTCTCCACGGGAAGGCTACATCTTTTATGATGTTTCATAAGAGTTGTCACTCTTGAAATATTAAAGGAGGACTCCACTCTTTTATTCCTGTATTATATTTCATTAAGGCTTTTGGCATCCTGGATGTCTCAGTGCTGCTGGATTTATATCACTTCATATCGGTGCCCAAAGGATCTAAATGCCTCTTACACTGTAATACAAAGTCCCATGTTTAGCCAGTAGCTTTTAACTGTGTGCTAACCAGACTCTCCTACAAATGGTGTTCACATAGTACTCTATAAAACCACATTTGAACAGCAAATACATTTGTAGAGAAATGTCCACCCCAATTGCTTTTTCCAATCAACATAATGAGGAATCATTTTTAATGAACGTATCTGTTTTCCTACCGTATACTGTAGAGGAGAGGGGGGTCGGTTGGGACGGAGCCTTTTTAGCAAGTTAGATGCCATTCACCATGCATGTTTTGGCACTTTTCTTATTTTTCTTCTGCTGTTTTTAGTTATGCCACATAGAAAAAAACATATTGTTGGAAAGCTTATTTTCTGGTCTATTTTCTGCTATTGTCTGAATTTGTGTTGGTAGCACACAAGTCTAAAGTGTGTCTGCTCTTCCTGAGACGGCTGGGACACTAAATAGTTCCTATATTGTTACAAATCAACAAAAACTAGACAAAGGCTTTTCCTTATTGAATAAGACCCGCTGTGATCACCGAGTGGATGTTTACTCAGGTGGCAGCCGGTCAGAAACCCTTTTTTGCAAAATTCCATATCAGTAATTTATGGAAATATTCTCATTTTACAATTTTTTTTTTTTAAAAGATATGTGTGAACAAGTTGCTCAAATTTAGACTGTAGTTTTTTTCAGTTTATTTATTATTATTATTATTATTATTTTAGTTTATCGCAGAACAACGTGTCCCAACCGTCTCAGGGAGGCAGAATTTTGGGAAAATGCACTCCTTAACAAAGTGTTCCTGTCTTGTTTGGTGTCCAGCTTTAAAGAACTTGATGAATTGTATCTGTATCAGTTCAGGGATCAAATTATGTTCATAACTGTTCCAGTAGTCTGTGAGTCATGGAAGGTTATTTGGTGTCCCAACTGACCCCGCTCTCCCCCACACCCTTGCAATTCAGTATCCACTCATAGAAATGAAAGCATTCTTAGTGATTTTTATGGTTATGGTTTTGGCAACAAAAGCACTTCTAAGGTTAGGCAAAGATCATGGTTACATATTGAAAAGGTAACTTGAAGCACAAGACGGGGCTAAATTTCTGTTGCCTAAAATTAACCACATACACAGGACGCTAACTCTGGTCTGGGGTGTCATAGTCCTGCACTTTGTATGCCCACCATCCAGCCCGACCCCAAACACTTCAACTCTCTGTTAAGAATGTAGCACTTTGTTCCCTGAAAAAAACAAACTTCTCTGAACATAATTCTGGCAGACGTGATGTTTTCTTCATAAAATAACTGGCAAAACAAATGCATATTATATTGGACGCACAATAGACTCTTAATCATGCCAGTAAGTGTGATCTATACGGAGCTGCAATGCTGTGAAAAAGTCTGCAGAATCACACAGTAGAGCGGTTATTCCCAACATCAGCTGTCCGTATATGAAACTGCAATTGTCGTCTTGGCCGTATTCATCGTCCTTGCCTTCTCCTCTTCTCACTTCATTACATTCAGAACATTATGACTCTGCTGAGAGTGTTAGGAAACACGAGTGCCACTGACATTAACCTCCAGTTTAAAGCTACAGAGCACACAGAGAGCTGATGGTTAGTTTAGTCTCTTTGTTCACATTCATTCTCCTTTACTTCCTGTTCTGAAAGGACATGAAGACATTTCTTCCAAGAACACGCTCCCAAATTCTGCTGATGTTTGGTGCAAATTAAAAAATCTGGCAATCGTGTTAAATGTTGTTTGCGAGAGCCGTCTTCTGAAGAACTCTGAGCTTTGTTGACTGGTGTCAGAGTATCATGTTTGGCCCGAAGCTTAGGCTCTGCAAGCAATCACGAGTCAGAGACTTGGACCGGCTAATGGGTGACAGAGGTTTCCTCCGGAGGAGTGTGAAGATGACGTGTGCACTGAGTCAGATAAATGTGCTTTTAGTCAGTAAGACAACCCTCCTTCAGATGATGTCTGTTTATAGTGTACAAATTAGTACATTTTTGTGTTACATGGCTGTATAACCCCCATTCACTCTATTTATGTTTTGCAGTGACTCAGTCATCAAGTTTGCTTTTTATCCAAAGTATCCAGCCGAGAAACATCTCTCTCCTTCACTCCGAGCTAAATGCTTATTAAGCCCAGTTAAAGTCTGTTTCCAGGCTGCCACATTCCATCACGTATAAAAGTTGGATTTATAATTCAAACCGAAGCAGTCACAGAAAAAAATGAAATGACTGTAGAGTCTCTGTTTCCTGTGATTTGCGGTGGCAGGCACACAATTTGTCAAAGAAAGCTGTGCTGTGTTAAGTATGTTTGTACAGTGGTGCCGGCTAACCGCACACCAGCTCTGATTTTACAAGTGGTGATATTTAATGACTCTACAACACACGTCTGATTTGCGAGCGCAAGAAACTCTCAGCGACACTCGTTCATGTTAGCGTCCTTCCTGATTCGCTGCCGCTGACGAGACCCGAGGCATCGAGTCATGTTGCCTTTCAAGTCGTAATGTAAACATGTCAGATTTCTGGCGTGTGTGAAGAGTCTCAGGGAGCGAGCGCGTGCAATTATCATAACAGACACATTGCTGTAAATGAATGTATGCAGAAAGCACCTCAGCAGCCTTTAGTTATACAAGTTTGTCAGTGAAAACATCCGTAATGCTTTACAACAACATGACATATCTGTGTTACTGGAAGCTTAATCAAGAAAATACTCTTTACACATTATCAGGCCGTGCAGATGTGCAGATATTCCACATGTTAATAGCAGCACTGTGAACTAAATGAAAAAAACCCGCAGACTGAACCCCCTGTTTTTTTTCTAACCGAGACTTCTTTTCCACTACAAAGAATAATTACTTTTCCCAACTCCCGCGCCATAATTGGTTACTACTCTTTTATCTTATCTATGTGCGCATAATTATCACAGTCATCATATTAGATTATTTCATGCATAATAAATGAGCTCAAACTGTGTGTGGGGTAATTAGCATGTTAGGATATGTGCCACGATAAGAGGTTTGCTCTCTCAAAGATTGCATTGTTCAAGACCTTCCTGAAAAGGGAGAAATGCAGAAAGAAATGAATATCTTACCATCACTCTGGTGTGTTAAGAAATCTAGTGAATAGTGTGTTAAGATCTTCTTTTAAGTTCATTTTGTAGTGTGTTTCCTTTCCGTCAAACTTCTCATGCAAAGTAATGCACCTTGTAATGTATTTTACTTTGGATTGGAGGTCCAGAGCAGACAGTAGTTTATATGCAGAAGACATAACAAGACATAGAGCATAATGGAGACTATTGTGAGAAGACAGACCAATATGCTATTTGACTTTGGCAGCTGTCTGCTGCATAGATCGTGTCCAATCCAAATGACAGATGTGCATCACTTCAGTCGACATTTCAGTCGCGAGCTTTGAGCTTTTAAATGTTCCCTTCAATTTCTGTGGAGCTTTTTTTTACATCGTATATACTGCAGGTAATTAAGATATTTACAGGTTGTCCTCAAATGCTGTTAAATGTTCCATAATATTACATAAATGTACAATAACTCCAGGCGAGAAACATTTCTTTTATTGCATTTTTACGAATAAAGTTCAGTCAAAGGTTGATTTGAACTACTTAAAGCCGTGCATGGTGAAGGCAGACCGGTCCTAATATGGCTCTTATTATTGACCGACAACAGCAGCTCTTCCAATTCAAATGAGGTAAACCTGCTGCTGGATGCTTTTCCAGTTCAATGCCGCCCTGCTTGGAAACATTTCAGTAGTTATTTAATGATGGGAGCCAATCAGGACCGAGTCCAGTTGCGATGCCTTGCCTGGAGTTAGTCTGGAGTGCCTATAAAGGCATAAGGGAGTTTTGAAAATGCAATAACTTCACATTTTACCACCTAATTAAAGTCCAATTTTCACAGTGTATTAAATACTAGTGGAAAGTGATGTATATAAATGAAGGGAAATGTGACCCAGCAGTCAGGTTTACGGTGTGCATGTCCACAGTTTCATTTAGAAAGTTGTATATTTAACTTGAAGAAACTTGCAGATTCTGAATAATTTGTAAACCAAACTTATTTTAGTGTTGTCCATAAATCCGCCTCTCAGATGATAGATGTACGAAAGTAAAGTTTGGTCATACTGCAGCAGCAGTGTCTCGGATGCTTGCTTTTTTTTTCCCACCACTAAATAACAAGAACAACTTCTTTGATGCCAAATGTTTCAGTTTTTTTGGCCCTGCAGCATTTTTGGCAGTGACACCTTTCACTAACCTGTGCCAAAAGCCTGTAAAACACAACATAATGAGCTATTTTCAGCATTGAGATGTTTTTCTAATTTTTTTTTATTCAGTGAGTTGTTCAGGGGGGAAAAAAGAAATTCATATTCAGGATGCCATTATTAAAAAAAGATGGTTTCAGAGTTTATACAATTAAATTCAATGTGATTCCTACTATTATCAATAAATGGCTCTGGCACATAATGGTAATGGTAATAACCAGAGTAAGATAGACATGTTTCACAGGATTTATGAGTAAAGTTTACTCATCTTTTTTAGTTTTGTTTGAGTCGACTGAAAGCTAAACAGCTTAAGGAAGTTATCCCTTTACATCTCTGTGTCTAGCAGACACAGCTTGACAATGCGAGGGCACCACTGGGTTTCCATAGATACCCCAGTTATTCATATAACCCACACAATCTTCTAAATAAAAATAATCTGAAAATGATCGAACCCCCTCGGTGAAATTCAAAACCCACAACAAAAGTTTGCAGCCAAAGAGGAGACGAAGCCTCTCGGAGGAATTCATAACAGAGTTTAGAGGACTTTAATTATCACAGAAAATATTGAATAAGAGAGTAAAGAAATGACACGTAGTCACGCACCGACACACACCGACACACACCTCCCACTCGCTGTGTAACTTCATAAGGGTTCATCTTCCAGAGACTGATGAGGGCTCTGTGCTATAAGTGAGTTCTAAACAGCTGCTGGGTCAGTGGTAAATAAGGCAGCTTGGAGGCGGTACAGTGTCATATCTGCTGCTTATATGACGAGACTCTCACCGGGTGAGGAGAGAAGAGCTTTCCAACCGTCCCTCCGCCGGTCAAGGTCTCACACTAGACCCCTGTGTGATATGTCTGTGCCCGTCTCCCTGCTGGCACCGCTCTGGCATTGCTGCAGTGTCAGTGTGGTGTAAATGGGAGTTGGAAATGTGATAGTGCTGATTGCGGGTCCGATGTGTTTGTTTAGCTTTAAAGGAAAAGTTTCTTTTGGGGGGGGGGGGAGGCTAGTTGGTCGGCCTGTCGTTTATGTTACTGCATTTGTCCGAGGGCCAGGATTTCTCTAAGCAGACACTGTGGGAGCCGGACTTTCACAACAAACTGAAAACACAGGAACTCCATAACTTAACTAGAAAATGCTCTCAGTCGGGGTCTGAAATCAACTATCTCCTTCAAACAACTGGATTTATTGAAAGTTTCTTGCAACATTACATTTGAACACATCATGATAACATTATAATTGTATCTTTGCCTATATAAATTTTTTTACTGAATAGAACGGTATCATAATGTAACTCAATGGATCATTAGTAGCTCCGGTATTTAGCCGTGCAGGACTTCCCATCGGCTGCTAGCGGCTAACGTCACCAGCTCTCCTCCTGTTGACTTCAACACAGATTTGTTGCTCACTGTGCAGCATTATCACGAAAAAATAGGGTGCGTCCCCTCGGTTTTATTAACGCCACGCTGTTGACCTTTTCGTCCGATCCCAGACCAACTGAAACACGATACAGCGTGCGTATGGCTTTACATCATTGTGCATGCTGTCGGAAAGCATCGATAAGAGGATTCATAGGGGCATGCGGAATCAGACAACTAGGAACCGGCTCTCAATAGGAACCGTGCCTTCCCGAAGAGGCGGACAGCCTGACAATGTTACCCGCCACTGCCAACAGTTTACCTGCATTTGGCGGGTGGCGAATGCTTAATTTAGACCCTGCTCTCAGTCAGTTCACAAAGGAGTGATGGTAAAAATCTGTAATTACCAAAACAGAATTTACAGAATGCAGTCATGATTGGCAGGAAATATGAATCAACTTTATCCGTTTTGATGCTTTAGTTTTGTGAGTGTGGTATAGGCCTGACTCCTGCCTGGCGTTGTGTTGGCTACTCACCAATAATAAAGCTGACGGATAGATTTATAATGTCTTTAGTAACCGCAGGTCAAACACACATATTTGGGGTTTGATAAATCATTCCTAATGAAATTATTTCCATCTCAATTGTTTTAGTGTTTGCTATAATAAAGAGGAAAATTCATATTATAAATGGCGGAACATGTTGTTTTTCCACCACACATTTTCTGCAGGCCGGATTGAAGCTTTGGCGGGCCGTATGTGGTGTGTGCTGTGATAGTCTGGAGACCTGTCCAGGGTGTAGCCCTCATATATATATATATATATATATATATATATATATATATATATATGTGTGTGTATACAAGTAGGGACAGTGAAAGAGGAGGGTGAAATTGATTGAGTATATCTGAGTTTTTGTCCCTTTTTTTCCTGTGTTTATGCGAATCCTTCAGTCTCTCTTCGTCTCAGTGACCCGTTACACCGCCGTCCTTCTTCCTCCCCTTGGTCAGTGGTATTTATAAACCGCCATAGACGTTTAATACAGATGGCAGAGCACCTTAAATTTAAAGACACTTCACTTTGCTCTTTTTCTCTGTCCTGGGAAATGGACAGAACGTACTCTGTATTTAACTACCTGGATATGGAGCTGAGGGGGGCTGTGAAACAAGTGGTGCATTTCTAATGTGAGGAAATGCATATAGTAGAGACTACAGAGGATACCTGACCGTCAGTAAATTCTGCAGGCTCAGTCCATAGGGATGTAATGCTTTACTATGAGGAGCTGTGCACACTGAACAAACAACTGAAGCAGACATCCAGCATGTCAGTGAAAGGGTTAACTTTCTTTCTTTTGGATTTTCACCAGGAGGGAAGAGTCAGAAAAAAAAGAAAAAAAAAGAAAAGCAAGGTTAACTCTCTTCAGACACTGACGGGGAATTCCGAGTTCTGCCTCGGCCGTCTCTGCCAAGTCCATTGTGTTTCTGTCTTCCCTGCCTACCGCGTCTGTTTCATGCCCAGACAATGAAAGGGTGTTTAAATTACATTACATTTCATAAGTATATAAATAATGAGACCATAGTGGAAATGATTGTTAAACTGTGTCTGTTTCAATTCATGTCTCAAAGAGAATGACGGCGCTTCAACTTGAGCTTTCTTAATGTTTCCTGCCTAGTTTGACCGTTTGGTCGGAGTTTGCGAGTAACAGCCGGCTCTCATAGACGGCAGATGGACAGCAGACTCCAGATCAGATCTTACTGCTTGTTTTCCTCCGGTCTGTGAAATCTTGCAGATGCCGTTAGGAGCACCGGAGGACACAGAGGACACGGAGGAACATGATATGTTTTCAGATTATCTGTCTCATGCACTACTGTCACGATATAGTGACCGTTTTATAGAAATAACTTTTTTAAATCATGATCGGATGAGATGTGGAGCAGGACTTCTGACGAGCTCACTGGAAGGCCGACTCTGGAAGACTGGTCGTGATGAAGATCAGAGTTGAACGGGTTGGAGGAGGGTCGCATCTATAGAGTTGTGAGGCCTTATGTTTTTGGGTTGTCTGTCTGTTTGTCTGTGGATATTGGTGATCAAAGGTCAAGGTCACTGTGACCTCACAAATCAAAGTATCATAGCTAATTATAACAATTTCACACAAATGTCCAACAGGATAAAATGATGAATTGATGACATTTTGGACAGACATGGAGGTAAACTGACACTTGGCTTCGACTGGCTAGCGGAGGTATACAAGCGCAAGGTGGTAAATCTAGTTATTTATTGACTCATACATGTCCTTTTGTTCTCCAAGGTACAAACTCATTTTGTCATACAATATAGATAAACATGACAATGAACACGCCATAACATAATCATCATATATAAATCCAAAACAGGAAAACACTTAATTAAAACCTAGAAATCTGTTCATTTTGCAAATGAAAACTTGCACCGATTTAATGAAAAATGACCTGAATCTGATTTATAAAAACAGTGCTGTTGTGTTCCAAACCCGGATGAAAAAGAGTTGATGGTCATTAACAAAATCAACCACATGATCACTATAAGAGGGCAAAAGACAAGAATGAGTGCGGTACTATTTAAACTTTGTAACATAGTGTTGCACAAAAAAAGCGTGGTTTAAAACCAAACAGAACTACTCAGAAGCTTTGGACGGAGAGCTCGCTGAGGCCCACTTAAAAAACCACATCCTTGTATTAGCCTTTGTGTAAGTGAAAGCATATGAGAGTCTCACCAGAGCCTAAAGCAGTTTAAGAAGCATAGCTCAGATGATACACGCAATGTGCAGTAGCTCACTACCTACCTTTCTTTTATTGCATTTGGGAAGTTGGGCTGAAGTATTAAGTGTTTTGGACAGTGAGAAATATGCAATATTTAAATTCATGCTGAATTCTAACACGTTGAAAGGTTGATATATGGAGATATATAATGATGAACTGGTGTACATGTGTGGAGCCCTGAAACCATCACAAGTTAGTTATCAGACGAGTGAAAAATATATCTGAATACATCAATGAATAATAGTGTTATGTTAGTAATGCTACATAGTTAAAATAAATACAAATGTCTATATTATTCTATTCATCTTTCACTTGCTCATTTTATTTTTCCATTTCTTGTTTTTTTTTAGTCTGAGCACACATTTAGTCATTTAATGTAGTCCCTATTTTGCTCACCCTATTTCCAATTTTCCTTAATCTTATATCATCATCCGGTAACACCGACTACTGCGACAAGCCTATTACTACTACTAATAAAAAGGCTGATAACAATGATGGTAGCAGTGGTTGTCAAGCAGGCAGCAGACGCAACCACGATCCAGGTGTTACCCCGATTCCATGGATACCTGCGAGACGAGAAAGCACAAAGACTTCGGGGAAGAAACCAAGTTGGTAACATGCATGAACGGGACATGAATTCATCCAGATGGAGAGAGAAAGAAGAGAGTAGCTCAGTGTATCATAGGAAGTCCCCCGGCAGTCTTGGCCTATAGCAGCATAACTAGGGGCTGGTCCACGGCAGCCTCGGACCAGCCCTAACTATAAGCATTATCAAAGAGGAAAGTCTTAAGCCTACTCTTGGAGAGGGTGTCTGCCTCCAGGACTGAAACTGGGAGCTGGTTCCACAGAAGAGGAGCTTGATAACTGAAGGCTCTGGCTCCCATTTGGAGACTCTAGGAACCTCAAGTAACCCTGCTGTATTCTGGGAGCGCAGTGCTCTGGTGGGGTAACAGGCTACTATGAGCTCTATAAAATAAGATATTCTGGATATACATGATTGTGTAAAGTATGTTGTGTGAAGTACTCCTCTATTAGACGTAGAGGAAGTAGATGTTTTAGTAAATATTAGCTATTCAGTCACTGAACACCCCCAAAACCTCTCAGTAAAAACACATCTATGTTCCCGGTTGCACCTTCATTCTCTTTAAGTCTGTGATTCTTTTCACATCATTAGCCTCCGTTTGGATAATCTCTTTATATCCCACTAGTCTGCAGATTTTTTTTTTCTCCCTTCTTGATGCAGCTTGATTCATTAAATAGATGAATCCACTGGTGGCTGGGAGGATTGGAACTCACAGAAGCCCAGACTGGAGGAAATTAGACTGGTCTCTTTTTGTTTGCTCAAACCTGACTTATCACAACATGGGTATTTTTAGCAGTGGATTCCTGTTTAGCTCCCCCCCCACACACTGTTCACAAGGGGCTATCATATTATGTGAGACAGGGAGGAATATAATCAATGTCTAATATCAGCCGAGAGTTGATTAGTGGCAGAGATGCAAAGTTAGTGAACCTTGTCATGATATGTGTTGCAGCTGGATAAAGTGATCATATTGGTGTGTGTGTAGACTAAATGTGTGTGTTTTGTCTGGCTCAGCTGCCTGTATCAGCTGCATGCTCATTAAATGTTGGGCTTAAACCAGCGCTGACGTCGCGCCGGCTCCGGTTACTCCTGTGGGAATACCTGCCATTGCCACCGTGAGCCCCTTATAATTCCCTGGAATTGGTTGAAGTTCGGCTGGAACCGAGCTTCGTCACTTCCACCACATTTGAGGATTCATGCTTGTGATGCGTCACCTGAGCCTGAAACTCTATTGTACATGTAAACCTCAAGCGCAGCTGGATCATCATGTGTGTGTGATTCCTCACTGTTAAGGTGACCAAGTGACCCGATATCCTGTTTGTCAGGAGAACAGAAATATTTCTGATTGTTGCACATCCTGCCGGTCAGCGATCTGTGGCACATACAGCTGCCGGGCATGAGGACTTATTTAGCTTCCATTGTATGAGCCGGGAAACAATCGCACTATACTGACTTCATCTTCAATCCCAGGGAATGATTTCGAAGTGTGTAGGTTTGCTGGGTTGGTTGTCAATATGCGTGGGAGATTCTTGCGACTTTCGGGCGCACGAGCCACAGGCATTATCATGCAAAATTAATTATTTGCCTCTTTTTTTATGTCCCCCTGAATCTCAGTGCAGTAAAAAACCTGCCTGTGTTTTATTGAAACGAAATTATGGTATAATGTCACTTTTGCTATTAGCCCAGAGTCTGTGCATGCCAATTGATCCTGCTGTTGTCATAGCAACATGAACCACTAAACCTCTGCGCAGCTGTTGTTATGGAAGCCCTTGAACAGCTGGGGGGCTATGGCTGCGGAGGGATTGTGGGAAACGGGTCTTTTGCTCCTTCCTTCACACCTTGACCCCAAAACTCCTGCTATAGCGAAAAAGAAGAGGTTCTGGGAATCTTAAAGATGTCCATCTGGAGTTTTCTCTCTGCTGTACAGAGCCTCCATATGATCAGAGAGAAAGTTTAGGCAGGAAGATGTGAATATTTAATCATGTCTGTGTCTTTCTCCAAACCTGCTTTGCCACAAACGCGAGCGGCGAAATCAAATGAGTCAAATGAGACTAGATTCTCTCTCTCAGGGTTTCCTTGATGCATTGGAGCATATCCCATTATTGATGTGAGCAAATGTTGTACACAGTGCAACAATAAAACAATCATTTCACAAGAAGCACAACTTGTCCGGGGGAGTAGCACTCTCTGAGTCCAATTCCTTCCTTCAGAGACAATAATGCTGAATCATAACCCGAGAGCAGGTCTCACTCTCCCACCGTTTGAGTTAATGCACAATGTGTGGATTTGTATCAGGATTGTGGACACTGCCCTTTTGGGACTCATATATACTGTGGAGGAAATGCTCACTGAGATGCTTAAGTAGAAATTCTATAATGTAAGATATAGGGATGCTAATTTTGAAAATTTGTCCTAACCGATAACCGACCCTTGTTAACTGATTAATAACCGTTAACCGACGAGATTTGTGCCTCGCATGCAGCGGTGCTCCAGCTGCAGGAGCACAACAGACAACTGAGTCTCCAGTTCACCGTCCGGGAGCGTTAACTTAGCAGCTACGATGCTGCGTGTAGTGTCACGGACATGCAGCCACTTTCCCACTAAAAGTCTCCACCACACATTTAGTTTAGTTTAGCAGGTTGTCAGCTGTGTGTCTGCCCGGATTAACGATAGCGATTATCCTACAAACAGTGTGTGTGTTTGTGCTACGTTAGCAGCTCTAGCGTTGCCGGTGTCTCCGTGTCGCTGTAGCCACACACATACGCTCTGTCAGCGCGGCGTAACTTCAGAGTTTCCGACCGACTGTGTTGTCGGTGGCGTTCTAGCTGTGAACGTAGGTGTAGGAGACAGTGTGTGTACAGTTTATTTGTCGGTGGATAAATGCTGCAACTCCTCCGCTCAAGCAAGCCAGAGACGGGAGCTTCCTATATCTGTAACGCCGGCTCCGCTTCAGGTGGACCAGCTTTTCTCCTTGAAGTGACAAGTTTTTCTCAGCTTTTTAACTAATTATTAATATATATTTTAACCATTTTAACCGATAGCGTTAATCGGTTAAAATGCTTAATGTCGGTTAACAGTTAAACGGTTAATTATTAACATCCCTAGTAAGATATTTTCTATAACAAGTAAAAGTTAATTAAGTAAAAGCTCATTATTAGCTAAATGTGCTTCGTATGGTAAAGTATCAAACACAAAGGATCTCGTTGAGCAGGACGGCCCCTTTCATACACTGTATATGTGTCAGCAGCTTTTCAGTGTTGCAGCTGGATCGGACGAACTAATGATTATCTTAATTATACATTAATCTGATGATTATTTTCTCGATTCATTCGCTGGTTGTAATATGTCAGAAAATAGTTTAAAATGGGCGTGCTGATAGACGCATACCACTTAACCTATAAACGGTCTGTTAACAAATAATGGTAAAATGGCAAAAAAAAAAAAAAAAAGAGAAAGAAATTAGTAAAATATTCCATCACTATTTCTCAGAGCCCGAGGCGACATATTCAAATGTCTGCAAAGAGATTTCAATTATATAGAACAGAGAAAAGCCTCATGATTGAGATGTTGGAAATGAAGAATGTTTTTGCTTAAAAAATGATTTAAACAATTAACTGATCTGAATAGTTGCTGTTACATTTTCGTACTCATCTAAACGGCTAATTGTTTAAGCTCTACAAATTATAACTGCTTTATATATTGTTGGGTATCTCCGTCGGCTCTGCCCTGTGGAGAGTAATAGCAGAGATGAACCTTTTATTGCACTCTTTATGAGATGGATAGTACCAGCACTGTTAATGTCTTCAGTCATATTGTGTTATGTTTATGTTTTAGTTTTATGTGTTTGATGCTGCAAAAAGAATTTCCTCTTTTGGGACAATAAACGTAGGAATTGACCTGAACTTATAATACTTTATATTTTTGCAAAACTGTCAGATTAATGTAGGGGAGTACAATATTATTATATTATATAAAAGTACAATATCTGCTTCTTAGTAGAGTAGATGATAAAGCAGCAGAACATGGAAACAGTACGTCAAATACAAGTGAAAGGACTGACTGTATATGTGTACCTGTAAACACGTGTAGAGGCTGCAGTGTGAGTGATGCTGGGCAGGTTCAAGAATGCTAATGTTTCCTCTGTGGCTTTTGTGAGGGACACGGTGATTAGACCTCCAGCCCCCTGGGTGGAGCCCCTCGCTGCACTGGCTCCCTCTCTGCTTCACTTTGACGTCAACAGGAAGGTCAGCTGGGTCCCAGAGGGGTCATGCGAGAGACGGTGAACGGTGTGTGTGTGGCGGGCTTCGGTATACAGACACACTCCTCTCCGGATCCCAGACGGGGCCGGAGGGATGACCAAGGGAGGAAGGGAACCTCGGAGCTTAGGGAGGGCTTCGGGAAGGATTACTGAGAGGCTAAAATGTTTTCTTTGTGGCTGAAAGAAACCTAAGAAATGCTCTCACCCAAATCTCCCATGGTCTGAGGGGGCTGTTTGGCCGGGAAACTCAAGCTACATCCTAAATACTTTCTCCTTTTCTTGGGCTTTGAGCTTGTCTTTACTGTCATTAACATGCCCTCAAAAGTTTGAGCTCCAAATCTTTCATTGTAATGAAAGAGCCTAGTGTAAAGAAAGCCAGGTTCAACCAATACCACAGCTGGATTTCCCCTCCAGATAAAGAATCAATGGGATTGGTAAGAAACTGTGAGTTATATTGCATTGGATAATTTGTTCAGCAAATGACAATTTCAACCAAAGTCTGTTTCCAAAACACTGAGACATTAAATACACTTCTTATGTGCTGTTGCTCTCATTAATAGGTGTATCAAAATGATGATATTAGAGCTCCATCAGGCACTTTCCTTTCTTTTTCAGACACCAACTTTTACACTAATTCTTGTAAACAATCTTCAAAAAACGGTTCTGCAATTTTCTCATAAAGTCTTCCGATGTTTCTCCATTCTATGTTCAATGAACCGCTTTATTTGTATCATCTCAGATGATGTAAACACTCCTAATTGACTTTCCTCAAAATTTGCATGACAGTTGGATAGAATATTAACTTTTTATTGTTTTTCCACTTGCCCCGTCTTTAAGGAGATTATGTTGAGAGAAATGTTTCGGCTCTTCTCGCTAAATCTCCACAGCTTTCATTCCAACCCCCCCGTCCCCCAATCCACTCAGGGCCTCTGGTAGTACCTACCTACCTACCACACACACAGTCCCCACTGAGCTATGCAGGACTGGATAAATACCATCCCTTCAGAGGCTCTGTGTTAGCAGATTGCTGGAGGTAGGCGGCCCGCTGTGAGGCCCGACCACACTCCCACTGTTCTGGAGGAGCTTTAAGCGAAAGATCAGGTGTCCAGCCCTGAATGCTTGATTGAACTTAAATCTTTTGCATGTGCGCCATAACTCTCTCTGCTGCGCTGTGCCCCGCGTGGCTCAGACATCGCCAGCCAGGCAATTGCTCAAAGGAATTTGAGTCACAGCGGATCTCTGACCTCCGGAGTCCAGGTTACGGTCAAAGGGTGGTCGAGCGTTGGAACAGTCTTCCAGTTAGTATTCGATCTGCTGACACTGTTTTGGTCTTAAGACACATTTTTACAAACTTAAGTCTTGCATGTTATCCCTTTGTTTCCTGTCAGTCATTACCGTCTATTATCAAATGACGGCAAGATCCCAAAAAGTGGTTTATGGACTTAAAGCTTCAGTAGGCAAAAATTTCATAATGACATTCTGAGAGAAAACTAGACTTCTGCAACCCTGATGAAGTCTTCAGTCTTTGGGAAAGACTGCTCTAGAGCACTGAATGTGGATTAATCCGCCGCTGAAAATAGTCCTCAACAAATGCACTATTTTCTCCTGTTTGAGTAACATTTGCTAAAAACTACATTCCCCAGCTGTGTTAGGAAATTACTTTTTTAAAACTAGAATGGCACTCGGAGAGCGCAGACCTCCGCACCCCGTCTCCGTTCAGCTTGCGCCATCATCCACGTGTATTTTTGTTGATGTTGAGATCAGCTGTACGTAGCTGAGCATCGTAAAACACGTCATTCAAACTGGACAGAAACAAAATAAAACTCACCTAAACCGTCGTCGTTGCTCTTTCCAACAATCACCAAGTGTGCGTTGGTCCAACTCAACTGGAATTTCACAGAGTTTAATGTGAGAAAATGCTGAATCTACAATCGGCTGATCGGAATTCTTAAAAATATTCCTGAATCCAGATCATGATTCGGATTGCCACCAAAATCTAATGGATTGTTCATTGTGCCACACCCCACCCAAAAATGTAATTCAAATCCATTGCGGACTTTTGGAGTAATCCTGCAAACGGACAAACCAACCAACAAACCAACAAACCGACGCCAGAGAAAATATAACCTCCTTCCTCGGCCTTCGGCCTTGGCGGAGGTAAAAATAAAAGAATATACTACGATATATTAGTGTGACGTTTTTAAAGATTTACGTCTTCAGTAGGAACCGGTGGGCTCGGGGCTGAGAGCCACGGACAGGGAGTCATAAAGTATTGACAGATGCACTAACACATTGTAGGTTTTGGTCTTTCCATGGGATTTGTTGACAGTCAGAAAAAATATAGAATAACATCAGCTTTATCTTTTAAATGTGTCACTTGTGGCTTGTGAAGCAGACTGATTCATACTGCCACAACACAGTGGAGTTGACCAAATACTGCATCCCTGCTTGCATGGACATCTTTTACAGTTCTGCATGCTACAATTTTTAATTTCCTTTTCAGTAATGATGCTGACCTTATGAAGTTGTATATAGTTTAAGGGGTGTCATCTGTCTACAGGCTGTGTGGAGAGTGTGATAGTGGGCTACAGAGCAGAGAACAACACTGAAAGCTGCTGCGTTGCTGTAAGTTGTCAGTTGCCATAAACCTTCTACTATAGCCAGGTTGTATGTGGTTTGTAAGTGTCATTAACGAAGCGGTGTGTTCCCTGAAGAAGCCCAGTCTGCTCTGATTGGCTTGTGAGGAAAAATATGGTGCACCTTTTACAAAGGTAGTTCTCCAGCTGTGGGCGGTATATTCTAATGAAGGCGGGGGAGCCACATCTGATTGGCTTGGCCCACTAAAAACGGACTTATTTCACAGATTGTGGGTTGGTATCTTCTCACAGTAGATATCCAAATGGATGAGCACAAGCTGTCCCCTTTAAGTAAATGATAGGTACCCATCGGTGCAGGTTTGGTTTATCTGGCTTGACAAGAGGACGTTTCTTAATGTTGTGTCCACGTACATACAAGGGCAGGCAGGCATATAAGCAAAACAATTTTCATATCATTAAGCTAAAGCGGCACATATTAGCTAGATGTGTCAGACAAGTTGGTTATTCCATGCCATTTTACCACATTAGGGGAATAATTGCTTCAATAGAAAAGTTGTCTTAGCTCTAACATTATTTCTCAGACGAGATAATGAAGCGTTCATGTTGCTGTAGCTGTGATAACTAGCAGTGTGGAGCGTACTGTAATGACTTTATCTGATGCAGCAGCTAACAAAGCTGTCACAATACGTGCTCTATTTAGAATCACACAAAAACCAGATCATGAGATAGAGACTATTATTACTATGACTACTTTTGTGATTTTAATATGGTGATTAGAAGGTTTAGATCGCAAGCGCAAGGAATAGTTTGCCCAAATTGTCTTTGTTGTTGTTGCCCACATCGACCTCGACCTGAGTCCAGAGACGGCGATATTAGAAATTAGCTGGAAATTGCTGTCTTGCAGCATTTTAATATTACTGCCTGTCCCTGTGGTTCAAATTGAAATAAGCCAAAGGACTTTAATGTCCTCTGCTCTCCCATGTTTGCAACTAATTGCAAATTGATTTGGAGAGCTGAAAAAAGTTTTGGTCGTTCCCGCTGAATTAAAAATGATTCTACAAATTGAGACTGGAGCTGGAGACGAGTCGGGCTATAGGTGCAAATTCTATCAGTCTAATTAGATGTCGGGTGTCTCGAGTCAGTGTGTCAGTATGTCTAAATGCTGCATGATTTGGAACAGACGTGCCTCCATGCGTTCATCATCATTCAGTCATTGCAGGAGGGTTTCTTCTCTCTCTATTTTGGTTTTTTCGGATCAACTACATTTTGGATCTGACCATCACTGGGTCGGGTCGGGAGGTTCTCAGGTGCATTTCAGATTCTGTCAAAAGAATAAAATAATTGATGCTTTTTGAGTTTGGGTTAAGGTTTTAAGGTTTTCACAGTCCCAAATTATGGAACCATTTAAAGCTTCGACCAAACAATGCTTCGACATTCATTAGTATCTGCAACTCCCCAGTAACAGCAGTCTTAAAGTGCAGGTTAGCTTCACAGAATCAACTGTGGATTAAATAGAAGAGAATCTTGACAGTCACTCTGTTGAGGGTGTTACATGTTCATCTTTGACACAGCTCAGTATCCCGACACTAGGAATATAGGTATCTCACAGTTTACATCCAACGTTCAGTGGCAACATGTGAAGTACTGACGTAGCAAGTACCAGTTTGGAGGTCAGGGTGGTTGGTGGGTGTAGTGGGCCTGACTTTGGTGCAGGAGACTGGAGCTTGAGTCTCATCACAGATCTACAATTAGTGTTTATTAAGCGGAACTATGATCTTTCGCTCAGCTTCACCAAGTGTTTTAGTTGCCTTAACCCCAATAACCATAGCTGCCATGTGCAGATATTGTAAAAAGGGAGAATTTAAAAGAACATTGACATGTTAAAAATGTGTCTAGCAACAGGGTAGTTCCACAGCAACAACATTTCCCCTGCTGGCTCCAGGACTCAAGCTTGTCATCATCCTACTCTTGTAACATCAAGCTCTTCATGGAAAGTGTTTTTTGTCAAACTCTTCTAAATCATAATTAGTCTTTGTAGTCAAATTCTGTAAATGTCCTTGTATTGTGAAGGGGCCGCAGACAAAATACGAGCCAGGACTATGCGGGATCTGTACACACATGGCAGTAGTTGATTGCCAGAGGAGGTCTGGTTATACCGAGCAATTTGTCTCTTCCTACACAGGCCAGACTAATCGCACAGCGAGTCTCCATGTCCTCTCAGCCCCCAAGTGTTCCCCACTCCTGCCCTCCCTCTCTCCCCGCACCCAAAACCTCCAGCACGATTCCCCACCAAGGATTGTTTTACGCTTAATTTTGTTAGACTTAATGAGATTTCACTAATTAAATCTCCTCCTGGTTGGAGACCCCCCCCCACCTCCTACATTTCCCCCCTCAATTCCACTTACAATCACTCCAGCCCATGGGGTGATTGCTTGTAGAGCTATTTTAGACAAATAAAGTTTTCCATGAAGAACAGGGACAGTGGGTTGCACAAGGACAGGCCCGTGTTACTCTGTGGATTTCCAATTTCGCGCCAAGATGCTCCGCTGCACTTGTGATAGCCAATAGGTTTTTCAAATCTGATTTGTTGTATAAGGGTAGGAAGTAGTAGTCGAGTACATGGAGATGTCTTTGCATCGTAAAGATGAGGTGCTGATGAGTATGTCGCTAGATGCTGTAGAGTAGTGGCAAAGTTCTTTGTAACATCTCCGCAGGGTTTTTCTCCAAAACAACGCTATCTTGTTCTTAACTCCTCGTACTGTGTATCCCTTCCCTGCTGTTAACCTGCCATATATTGTAGCACAGTAGCCAAAAGCTCAAAAGCAAATCCAAGTGACAGGACTTCACTGACAAAACGCACACATGTTCCAGATTCATGTCCCTAATAATAATCCCTTTAGCTGTATGGCAGCGCTAAAAGGGAAGTGCTGAAGGGTGGGACAATCTCAGTTCAAGCAGCGGAGGCCTTGGAGGTCATTGTTGACAGCAGCCGCTTGCCCTGCTATTGTGGACGACCCTCTGGGACTCTCACACGGACTATTGTGGGAGCCAGCCTCCCGTTTCCCGTTTGAGCCCCGGACACCCAGTGCCAGCTCCGCCGCTCGGTTCTTCAGCCAAAAAGTCCATTATACCCCTCACCCCCCCCTTCTCTCTCTCCCTCCCATGCCTCTGTGGCCCATTGTAGCCCAGCTCCCTCATCCGCTGCCTCATTTGCTGTGGCCCCCGGGTGGGCGAGTGGGCAGTGTGCCCGTTTCAGATGGGAGAGCTTCCTTGATGAAGGCCCGTGCTGATCGGGTTTCTGCCACCTGTCATTCAGCTTAGGAGGCAGGAAAGGGGGCAACAGTGGTTGTGGGCGGTGGGAGTGAGGGGGTGGGTGGGGTGGAGTCGGGGGGGTTGATAGGAAAGATGCCATGGCAATCTGGCACCAAGCCTGCAGCCTGCTGTTGTTTCAGTATAGCCTCCCAGATTTCTCAAATAGTCCTTTTAGTTCAGGCGAGTTCCCCGCTCCGTCTCGTAATAAAGTCATCCAATTTCACATCAATTATGTTTTCCTAATTTTACTTAACATTATAGTAGATAATTCACAAAATAACATTCACTGAACAGCACATAGAAGACAAAACGGTGAGCATTCTTAGGAAAGTGAATACATGGAGGTCTGGTTGTTGTCTGTTAGATTGTATTTACTATATATGAAGGCCTAAAGTCTCAAAGGTTTACGGAGCAGAGGACTGTTGGCCAGCGCTCCAGCTACTCGCTCTTCATTTTTATTGACCTGATTACATCTTTTTCAGATGGTTTTAGATTATAATGTATTACTTTATTTACTTGTTTCATCACTCGGTGCACACATATTGTAATAGAAAGTTTTAATCACACCCTGGTCTGTACACACAAGCCTGAACACGTTAATCTAAATCATGGGATGTTTGTACAATGATCCATCAAAGTCAAACTAATGGGGACCGACTTTGACCATTTAGTTTTGATGTTGCTGTAGCACCACCTGCCAGTAAATGTTGCACAGATGTTGTCAGATAGTCCATGCATGCCCGCGAGAATTTATCAACCAGTTATAGTAAAATGCCGTTGCATTGGACAATCGTTTTTTGGCAAAGCATTCAATAAATGATGGAAAATCTAGTGAGTGTGGTGAATATGGGTCGATGCATGTCGGATCAAAGACTCTTGAAAACCAAACAAATTATAATATATTTGCTTTTATGCTTTGCAATTCAGGAGTTAAGAGCAAAAACCACACGAGACCCATGAAATGCACACGTAGGTGCATGCTCTCCACCGCCTAACTTTCCATCAAATCTATTAAGAATCTAATACATTCTTATTTATTAAGAATCTATTCTGTTTTTCCCGGATGTCCTGCTAACTAAAACACAAACAGACAGAACAAACTGGACCAGAAACATAACCTCCTTGGCGGGGGTAACACAATAATATGACCTGCTGTAATTCATCACAGGAATTCATCTCGCAAACACAGCATGTTATTACAAATTGGATGCTGGTGGAATGCTGGCAGTAAAGTGTTTATGGCCTCATTTAGCCTTGCTCATGGAGAGAAATTCATTTGCCTTTCCTCCTGAGTTAGAGTAGCAGGTTTCCTCAGTTGTGAGTTTAGCCCTGCCAGGCTTTATGTGCTCCTTCTGTGAGATTTTAGTTAAATCAGGACGTCTGGAAGTTCATATTAATCACAAATACTTCTTAAATTTGGGAGTTGCACTAGATGTAGATGTTGCTGAAAAACAATGTTTGAGAAATGCTGCATAGTAAACGTATAGCATTTTAGCTTACATGGTCTTAGCAGATATGAAATCGTGGCTGCCATTTCAGATTGCAGTGTGCAGCAGCTTGTGGAACTCCTTTAGCCTCTTCTGCCTGCAGGTTAACATCTTTAGCAAAGAATGTGTCCGATTCTAAGGCCTGCAATCTGGCCTTGTGTGAGGAGGATTTTCTGCGGTAATGAAGTGTCTCTATTTTGGCTACAGAATGGAAAATCATAAAGAAGATTGGAAGGCAAACTGGTACGCAGCGACTCTGACCTCTCTGTTACATGAATTCGGGGTTGTGCTCATGCTCTACGTTATTAGCTTCACTGTGTGATCCCATATTTCCCTCCACCACACTATACTTAACCATCACCCCCCAATCCATCCATATCCATTTCTGGCTCACCCGGGCTCCTTACCCTATACCATCCCTAATTGTAATTATGTTGATTTAACTTAGACACATGCGGCTCCCTCCCTGTCATCTGAATGGAAGCTTATTAGTTTGAATTTTTTTTTAAAATATTTATTTATTCCCATTTCTCAGGGTCCCTGTCGGCATTTCCAATTACTCTTGTCGTGCGGCTGTAATTGCCTCCATGCTAATGGCCGCCAGACAATCGTGCTAAATGAGGTGAGGCCGAGAGGCTAGGAGCCCGACTTCATTAAGAGCTAATGGGATTTTATAAGGGGGACTGAAGACCCAGCTCATCAAAAAGAGGGAGATGGAAGGAAAACAAAACAGATGGAGGGGGAGAGCCAAATCACCACTATTCTAACTTAGCCTGCTCCTTCTCCAGGTTACTCTTTCTCTAGAGGACTACTCAATATAGAGAAACACAATACTACTGGTGGAGAAATAGACACACTGATGAACTGATAAATATCCCTCTGGCGGTCCGGTTGAACATGAAAAGACACTATTTTTACGTGTCCCATGCTCTCTTGGAAGCCGCCTCAAAGCGACTATTTAATTGTTGGCAAAGTAACAGCAACAGATATGTGTTAAATTATTTATTTTAGAAGTGAGTGGACAGTCCAGTCCAAATCCTCCCACATATTTCACACTTCATTTAGACACAGAGAGAGAGAGGCTTAGATTGGTGCAAACATGGATGGATGTGAATACGTGGCTTGAACACAACAGGATGAGACCAAGGCAGTAATACATACTGTAAATCTGCATACGGGTTGAAGGCCGGCCGGGTCAGGAAATAATTCAGAGCTCTTAAATCTGTTATTGTTGTTGCCTGATGACAAATTCTGCTCTAATTATTATGGAAATATGTGTTTTTTTTTAATAATGTTTTTCCAACTAAACATCAACAGAAAGAATGTGTGACAAGAGAAGAAACAGGCTGCAAGACGGTCTGCTTTTTGGTATTTTCTCTTTAGTTGTGTAACAGAACAAAGACGAATCTATTCTTACAAGCGTTCCATTGTGTACAATATATACAAAAACATTTGTACCTCTTCCAACAAAATGCTCAGTGCAGTCACATTAACAAAGTTCTCCATTCAGACCACTAAACCAGCCCTTCACAGAAGTAATGATCCCGTACTGATCTGTCTGCCCTTGAAACGCACTGAAAGGCAGCTATCCATCTTGGTGAAATCGCTCTGTTCCCCACCGGAATATAGTCACATTGTGCGTTCTGCAGTTGCAAGATCAGTTGCCCTATACCTTAATTTGCTGCGACATCTTAAAGCTGACACGGTTTGTCTGCCATTGGTTTCAGCCCAATGGCCTTTTTGGCTCCCGCAGACGAGGGGCCTGCCAAATTCTATTACACGCTGAATAAACCAACATGTTCACCTATGAGAAGCAGGCATTATAGAGGCAGTGTGGTAATGGATACTGTAAAGTGGGTGTACTACTACCACAACACTGACTCAGGCTCATTCCCTGGCTGTTATGTATCTGCTAGTTTGTTTATGGGAATGTGGGAGATAATCAATTTCATGCATGTCCTTTATTGGTTATAAAGCTATAACATTACCAGGAAATATTTCTTGACTTTTTGCATTGGCAAAGACAACGCTAACTGATGTTTGTGTATATCACCCACATGTAAAAGTTACAAGCATCTGCAAACCAAAAGCCTGTCTGAATATCATATAATGGCAGAATTCCCCTTAAATGTAACCAGTAAAAGTGTGTAAAAAGTGCAGAGCTGTTTCTTCACAGTGAGGCCAAATGGGAGGTAATTATCTCTTTTGGGGAAACATGCAAATAGGAATCACAGAGTCGGCATTGAGGGTGAATTCAAGGCAACAACAAACAGCAGAGCAGCATTGTACGGAGTGTCTGGACACAGTGGAAATTAGGCCAATCATCCTCCGGCTATGTCTGTTGTGGGCAGTGAGCAGAGGTAAAACTATTGTCATTTGGCAGAAGGATAATGCACTCTGATGTTACGATTAGCTAAAAAGGAAATTGGCTTTTTGTGAAATTGTTTCACTTTGTTGGTGTGCTATCGAAATGCCATTGAATTACCTTATGTAAATGCTAGTACACATTTACTCAAGTTATACAATTAGACAACATTTGACTGTCAGCCACGCAGGATGAGACCCCACCAACCCAGTCAACATGTTTTACCTTATATTCTCCAAACCTTCTACCATACAGACGGTTATATGACCTCTGAATGAAAAACAAAAACAAATAGTAGGTTTGAATATGGCAATAAGTAGTACTAAAAGTGTTTTATTAAATGTATTTTTGATTTAAATATAAAGAGTTCATGATCATCTCCCTCTTAGCTGCTGTGATCAACGCTTATAATTTACTTTTTACTAAGCCTGAGGACATTATTAGGATTTTAAATTATTGAATGAATTGAATGATTAATGAATCGGTACTGATCTCAAGCCAGACTTCAACAGCCGAGCTTAAACTATGTCTAAACATGTTTCAATCAAAACTGAGGGCCACAACTCTCCATAATAAAATATAATATATATGCATACATCCTTATCCATTCAATGTGTATTACCTACAGTAAGTTAGATGGCGGTCGCCGTGCTCCCAGTTTAGAGAAACAGACTAACTAACTGGTCGATGCAGCGGTCGACCAGCAACTCCCGTGTTCTGAGGGGTAAAATTACTGTTTTGTGAATGGAGTCTGGTGACTTTGAAGAGAGCACAGATAACGTCTTCAGTTCCCCGTCAGAAAGGGCTGTCTGGTGGCGAGGTGAAGCGGGGAAAATATTCTAAATATAGCTTATACTTAAACTGATATAGATTTTTATAAGGTGGCCAAAATAGGGACGTGGAACTGAAACCGTTATATATCGTTCTCTTCAAAGCCACCAGACTCCATTCACAAAACAGTCATTTTTACCTCTCAGAACACGGAGTAAACATACAGCCCTACTTCAGAAAATCCCTCTCAGTTTTTTACAAATTTAGCACAGCTAACGTTGACTCAGATAGTGCTAGTGTTCACCACATTCACATCGTTGTACATAGAAGAAATAAAAGCAGTTCATTAACTAGTGGAGAACTGAAAGCATTGTCGTCTTTGCGCTGTCTGGAATCTGCTGTTCTTTTTCCACAGACGTTTCTGCAGAATCTACTAAGTACGGCAGATGTGTCTAATCATTTGGGCTGCGGGCTGTTTTTGTCCCCTAAAATGCCGTCCAGGCTGCAGCGATGGTGGGACGATGGCTGCGGTTTAAGACTCGGGCCTAGTAGGAACAGCTGTCCTACAGCTGCCATCGCTCCTGCTTTTGGGGGGGGTTTGAAAAACAGTCCCAAACCTCCTGGGTCAGAGCCCTGGTATGGCGGTCTCCCTGGCAACTGGAGCTGAGACTGTGGTGGTGTGTGTCTTTGTGTATGTGTCTACAGTGTGTGTGTGTGTGTGGGGAGAACAATCTGGCCAGTGAGAAGCAGAGTACCGGGGGTTAAGGCTACAGAGTCGATCCTCACTTTATCTGTATCTCATTCAATTCACTGACTTCTTAGCCTGAGACGATGTGGGACGTAGCCAGAGCGGTGTACGCACTGTCAGTTTCCCCCCCGAAAACCAACAAACATTCAAACCAGAATGCCGTGATTAATATTCTGTCTCTCCTTCTTCTTTTTTTCTCTAACTACTCTCTAAGCTCAACTCAAGGGAATGTGGAGCTCCCTGAGCAGGGCAAGACGTTGTGAAAGGGGGAAAAAAGGGAAAGGGAAGAGAAGGGGTGGGGGGAGAGATCAGTGAAAAGAGAACGTGAGTTTAGGAAGAAAGAAGAGAGAGCAATGACGGGAATGAGAAAGAAGATAGGGGGATGGAGAGGAGAGCAGCGGAGGGCTCTGGAGATGGAAAAGCAGGGAGGACAGGGATGAATGGGAGAGGGGGAAAGTGGATATGTGGAGATACTTGGCTTGGGCCCCATCAAAATAGCGGTTGTCATGCTTACTCAGCCCTCCCTCCTCTCTCTCTCTCTGTCTCTCACACACTCTCTTTCACCTTCACACTCCAAACCTCTCTGACAGCCTCTAATCAAATGCAATTTAAGAAAACTAGTTTTACTAAAATTGCAAACCAGTGTGATGTCTCAGAGGAGTTTTTAAAACATCACGTTTTGCAGTGACTTTAAAATGCATTAACTTTTACGCTAATGCACCAGCAGGTCATTTCTAAGTTTTAATCATTTCTTCTTTTTAAACCTCCATTTATATCCAAGCTGCCTTTACACTACTTTCCAGCCAATGTATATCGATACAGTGGTTGCCCAAATCCTGGCAATTAATGTCCACAGTGTATTCTCACACTTAAACTTCAAACTATATATCGCCCACCAACCTTCTGTGCAAACACATTTGATGAGACAGCCTGAGTTTGTGTTGTGTTTAGTGAGAAATACTGTACAGTCTATTACAATAAGCTCACAAGACAAAAGCACAGTAACAGGTGTTAGCTGTGACACATGAGCACTTACTGAGTATTGGCTGATCAAGGTGTGAGAAGAGTGTGTGTGTGTGTGTGTGTGTGTGTGTGTGTGTGTGTGTGTGTGTGTGGAGAAGAGCTTGACTTGACATCAGCAGCACAAATGGAGTTTCTAACTTCGTGTTTTCTTAAAGTATAATTTGGAAAGCAACACATTTTAGATCTAAATTGGCTCTATGCTCATATTTAGATGTAAATGTATGCACATATTTCAAACATCCATTAACACCACCTGAACCTTACCTACCTACCTAACTAAAATTAGCGCTTAATGGTATTTTTTTTTATAACCTTGTGTGGTATATATTGTAATATTGTGGGATAATGATTGTGATAAGATTACGCTTTCATAACCTGAATGGCAAAATACTGTAAATCTTGCCGTGGTCACATTTAACGACCGGCCGGCAGAAGAAGAATATGGATTTGCAATTGACTTTTCAAAATAAAAGCCTTGTGACAGGTTTTCAGATAAATACAAAGCACTAAAGTTTCTCACTCTCGACTGGATCGGTTGAGTTTTCAACACTGAAAAATTACATTCCAATACAACTACTTATATATATATAATATATAGTACCATCATTAGTATTACTATTATTATTGTTTTTGTATTAACCTATACTAAACCTATATATTATTGTTATTAATATTATATCTTATCTCATTATATCTTCTCATATCATTTCTTACATCTTCTTGTATTATCATTTATACAGCTATACTACTATTATACTATTACATTACTCTACTGTATCATACACTATAATATACACTACTCAGTACTCTTGCACTATCATTGTCACTTCACTGCTGTACTTATGTTATCTTATTTTTTTATTTTATTTAACTTCTTTTTAAGGTGTATTGTTGTTTGGACGTGTTGTTTAAGCCACTGGATTCCTACATTTTCTTCGGGATCAATAAAGTATCTATCTATCTATTTGTCTAAACTGGATTGTGTATTACGTTTCGAGAGATTTTGTCACGGATTACATTAAAAATTAAAGTAAATGACTCTTCAAAGAATGCCAAAATGAAGAAATAAATAAACAAATGATTCACAAAAATCGACTGTTGCAGTAACAGTGGCTAACCTATAAGCCACTGGTTACAGTAATGATTTAACATTTGCATAGAACAAATATTATTTAGTGATACTTAATGTGTGGTTCCTAACATGCATCATCAGATTGCATCTCAGGTGATGTCTTTATGCTTTGAGGTCCGGTGCACAAGTCAAAAACAAAAATCACGTTGTCAAAAAGGCGTTATGTTCTGCATGATTTCATATAAACCTTTACATCAGTGGATGCTCTGCTTCTTCCCACTCCGGTACTGTGCTTTAGAAGAAACACAAGACACAGACAGATCTTTAAATGTGATGCGTTTTTCCTCTTAGTCACAAGTGGGTCAGTTTTGGCCGCCCCGATGACAAGAAAACGCCAAACACAGAGGGGCTGGACGTTGTTTCCATAGAAACAGACCTCATGCGAAAAGGTCACTGTCAGAGGTTTTTCTCAGAAAAAGGCAGAAGGATTATTGGAGGGGGGGTTGAGGGGGGGGGGAGTCAGACAAGAACAAAAAAAAAAGCAGTTTTATTATCCATTTTTATACATTCCTCTTTCCCCTCAATGAATATTCTAACAATGAAAAAATGTAGGATTTAAATAGCGCAATTACATGGCTGTGGATGGTGAGAGCCCCCTCTCTTTTTTTATTATTATTTCTTTATTCTCTTTTGAAGTCGGGAATTGAAAAGGGAGAGTGGTCGACAGCCTGAGCGATGCCTGAGCTTTGTGTTTTGGTGCAGATACGCCGCCTGCCTGCCCCCTCAATCACTGGCAGTTCCTTCCTCTCTCCCCTCCCTCTCAAGTCGTTTTAATTAAGTCAGTCTCACTGGCATGGTAGGCAAAGATAATTGGAGAGGGTTTTTGGATGCCATTTACTCTAAATGGCGCCTGTTTCTTCCCATTCTCTCGCCTTTTCTCCACTCCCACAGCTTCTCCCGCCACCCCTCCCCTCCCGCTCCTCATCTCCTGGCAAGGAGTTACCTATCTTCCCTTTCCTTCCCCTTTTTCTCCGCTTCCATCTTATATTCAAACGTGAAATATGGATTAACTTCTTCTGTGCGGCTGAGGGGACGACTTCCTGTGAATTGCAAATTTTGGCCAACACTGCAATTTATTTGAAATGGCAAATCAGGCAAAGCAATTTACTGGAAATGAGGAGGTTCTTTGAACTTTCCTCCTTTGAAAAAGTTTGTGTTTTCTCATCGCATGGGGAGCATCTGCTGAGAGAAAAAATCATATAAACGTTTATCCATTGCTTTAATGAAATACTATAATCCTGAAAACAAGATGGGCTTTGAGCCGAATCTTTATTTGCGTGAATGAGGTGTTGGGGAATGCTTTGGGAAATCTTCAGGCATTCAGAAAGTGCATGTTGTCAATGAAGATCAGAGTTGTATTCATGTTCCATATCACTTCCATATGTCCAACACATTCTCCCAACTCGCCAAATACCGACGCTTGGTCGGTGCCCCTCGGCATCGGAGACCAATTTTGAGACTTTTGGACCTTTTGACGTCTCAGTTTATACATACATGCATAGTGTCCTTTCAAAATAAACTTCCGTTTTCACAGGAAGAGCTAGATTTAGACAACACAACCACTTAGGTAGGGTTAGGAAACAGTCGTGGTTGACGTTACCTTCACTGCCTAGCAACTCACATGACTCTAGCGATACTAACGAGTCACGTGACTAACTACTGACGGGACAAAATAAGTCAACTTTTAGTTTGAACAGCGGTCTCCTGGTTGAAAGTCCTTTGTTTGTTTGACTCGTCTCTCCCTCACGCTCTGACCGTTGATAATGCCGAGGGTTTAGCTGAAAGCCCGGTGCGTCGCAGTCGCTAAAGGGTGCCTCCGTGCGTCGCTATCCAATCATCTTACCAAATGGCGGTATTTGACGAGTTGGAAGTGAGAATGAGATTGACATGTCGGGAGTTGTTACTTGTATTAAAAGCAAGCCAGTTGGTGTTTATTGATTATCAACTTGTATTACGATGCACTTCAACAGGCCAGCTCTAAACTCACTTGTAATATACGGGGTAACGTTGTAGGAATGTACAGCACATAAAGTGTATCATGTGCCCAATGCATGATTGATAGGCCAAACTAAACACAGTGAAAGGTGGAAGTACACGTGTCCATACTAATCCATGTTAGCAGCACCACCAATGTTTCAATGGTCCATGCTGTATTTCAACCGTGTGGGATTTGTCAGTGTGTGTGAGTGTTAAGTGTGCGTGTGGGGCTCCCTCTATCAATCAGGTAGGGCCTGGCTCTGCTGCTGAAAGGGGGCTACAGTGGGCCACCCATCCAGCCGGGCGCTCAGGGGAGATCCAATGTCCTTAGTGCCTTAATGCGCTCCAGATGTCCCTTTAGCCGAGGGAGAGAGAGAGGGGGCGACGGAGAGGGGGAATGTGAGGCTGTTACCTCAAAGTAGACCTTGATCTGGCTCACGGACTGGAGCTCTGGTTTGTCAGACATTCTCGTCGGGGCGGGTGATGTTTGGGCACCTGCAGTTTTCTGTTATTGATGGCTAAATAGATTTATTTTCTCATTTAAAACCTGACATTTGTTTTTGTCTCTCAAGTGCGTATATACATCTTAGTGCATTGCTTGTAGTCTTTGCCTCTGTCCTCCTTCCCTCCTTTAAAGGGGACCTATCATGAAAAACCTACTTTTTTTCAGTGCTTGTGCACATGCATGTGGGTATCTGAAGTGACTACCAACCGTAGAAATAGAATAGGAGTAAAATCTATGTCATTTAATTCATCGTAGCAGGATGGTCAGAGCGGCGGACATCAAACACATGATTTCTTATTGAACCGGTGCAGCACTGAGAGCCTATCCCCCCCATTATTCTAAATAACATTAAATATGACAAACATGTATTGATAAGTAAAGAAAACTGTTTTTCTTCTGATGCAACCGGAATCCTCTGAAGCTGCATTACGGAAGGGCTTGCAGCCGGGCACCGCCGGAGAGGACGGTGCATAATGCGCGGAGACATCGGCCTCAAAACGCCACCGCTTAGGGTCAGAGGGCCCGCAAACTATTAAGTAGCCTACAACTACACCGGCACACAGAGGGATGATGAGAGGAGACGCACTCTTAGACTCATCATGACACATTTTGTTAGAACAAAACGTGTCTGGGAATGAGTGTGTGACAGAGACGTGAGCCGCAGGGAGTGTCTGCTGCTGGCAGTCATCTCTCTGGTCAACGCCTGAAAGCTTCATTATATTCCATTATATTCTGAATCGTCACCTGCCACCTGAATTTTCTTTTACATAGATAAAAACGTTGTTCTAGCGCCGACACAATTTAACTGTGTGTGTGTGTGCACTGTGAACCTGCCTGTGTAGGCAGCATCTTACAATCTGCGCTCTTGAAATAGCAGGGAAACACTGCGTCTGACTTTAGCCCATGCAGGTTTTTGTTGGTCAATGCTTTCAATCGCTTTCTGTCGCTGCGTCAGGATAGCAATGTGCCAACAAAGCGCCTGACCAAACCTCATTTTAACACCAACATGCCCATGGGTGCACAGATGGGCTCAAGTACATTTCCTACTTACAAAACGTGGATATATAATACAATCCTGCAATCAGGATTCAAGCGCTCTGCTGCCATCTTGCGTCTGTAGTTATCAAGTACACCCCAGGTACAGGTACCTTTTACCGCCGCGACATCGCCCTGGTAACGCGGCGACAATCCTGTCAAATGAAACCAGCAACATCCGTACACAATGTGGGTGCTGGGCGTGAAAATGACAACTGCATCGGTCTGAAACTAGTAAGTGATATACATTTATTGAAGCTGGAAACACGCATCCAAATTTATTAGGAGTTCATATTACATGAGCACATCCACTGCAGATATCGGCTTCTAGATAGTTTGACTTCTTAGTATAACATTTTCGAGATCTTCCGTCAATCTTCCGCATCCATGAGGCCTATAGAGCAAGGGCAGTAGCGTTTCCTTTAACTCCGCCTCCCAGTCCGCGCTCCAGCCTCGGTCTGGGTCTCATTCACATGAACGGAGGAAGAGAAAGAACTCTGGATTCAGCTATATACAACTTTTAGGACCTAATGATTTGAATAAGGACTATTAGAGTGTTCATAGACGTCTCTTTCCCAATGTACAGCGAGTCTACCTCACAATAGCTCAATTAGCTTACTTTGTGTTTCAGCAGAACGTTAGCTTGATGTTTCTTTGATGAAAAGCTGAAAGAGCACTGACGCTTAGCTTGTCAGTATGATGATGCAGGTTATCGTTAATAACTGCTGGAGAAAGTCTCATTTTTCACACTATTATAAAACTGGTCAAATATGTGCTGCAAGGTGCCCGCTCCTTCTGATGTAGAGTCACACAACTAGGTAACGTAGGTTGCACGGACACCGTTGCACATGAACAAGAGATTAATTTCTCCTTTGTGGGAGTAAACACACCACACAGGCTTGCTGATAACTGTGCTATATTAAGCTTCACAACACTACAGCAGCACCGTATGGCAGCCGGGCTCCCCATTTGCACCGACACTCCCTCCTCAAACACCAGGAGAGCCTCTCCAGAGAGACTCTAGCAGAGCTACATCACAGGTACCCACACAAGAGACTCTCTCAAAGGGGCATAAACATGCTTCTAGAGGCTGTCAAAGTTCCACCAGACTCTGTCTTTAGAGCAGAGACGTGGCTCTGATGACTGGCACCGTGGCCACGCACGCCGCTGTCCGTACACTGAGCTGTGGTCATTCAGACACAGATGTTACCTTCTCAGTGGTGGAATGTAACTAAGTACATTTACTCTGGTACTGTGCTTAAGTACAATTATAAGGTACTTACTTTACTTGAGTATTAACATTTTATGTTACATTATACTCCATTTATTTGACAGCTTTAAAGTTACTTTGCATATTAATTAGATTATTAATAGAAAACATAATAAATAAATAAATCAACTAATGCATTATGATGTTTTATAACATGTTAAGTTACTGAGCAGTATATAAATATATATTACAAGAGATTAACACATGCATCATTAATTATAATTCAATGATATAATATATATTTATATATATAATAATGAGTTCTTTTAATTTTGATATTTTAAGTATATTTTGATGCTAATATTTGTATACTTTTACTTCAGTAAGATTTTTAATCTGGACTTTAAAGCTTGTAACAGTGTAGTATTGCTACTTCAGTAAAAGTTCTTAATACTTCTTCCACCACATGTTTTAACTTTACTAGAAGGTAGAGTCCTCACAGAATTTGCCGGTGGACTCTTTAAAGCCATTTCCTCATGCTTGGTTGATATGTCCTTCTACTACTGCCACTCTTACTTTCTGTTCTCCTCTAACAACTCCTTTACCTCCAGTGTGACCTGGCGCTCTCCAGTCCCCTCTCGACTTTCCCCATGTCCTCTCGACAGTGTGTCTACAGCTCTCCTCATCTTTCTGCCCCTTTCTCTCCGACTTTCCCTTTTATTTTGAGTTCTCTGCCCACCCAGCCTTCTTTCACACTGCCTTCCTCTCTCTCTCCCTCCTGCTTGTCTCTGTACCTCTGCTGTCCATCTCTCTGTCACGCATGCTCCACGCCTCTCCGCATGGCATTTCAGGGGAAATTTAATATGGGTTTGTTTGGTGTTTCCAAGAATTCCATTCGGCTGCCGGCTCTCTTTGCCCCCCCGACACTAAGACAAACAGAGGCCGTCCAGCCAAGAGCAGCAAACACCGCCGGTGTTGGCCTCATTATTTGGTCTTCACTTTCAGTGGCGTTTTTAAGTGGAAAAAAATGGTGGGGAAACAACTACTCTGCCCAGATTTACTTTACACCATTTAATATTTGACATAATGAGCTATTTCACATTTCCCACACAGGTGATAAACCGATCTGTTCTCCTAAACAACGGTTCGTATGATATCTAACGAAAAGCCTCATTTTTAATTCTCCTATGAATGTCTAGTGATAATTTCCGCTCCAATCTTTTCAAAATAAACGTCCTTCTTCACAAAAGACAACAAAACTACTTAGTTAGGTTTAGGAAAATAGTGTGTTGTTAAGTTAACGCCACACCGGAAGTGCTTACGCTGCACCGGAAGTGGCGTAACTTAAGTATGGAAGTTACGTGACAAATAAATCAGCGTTGACTTCTGGTTTCACACGGGACACAAACAGCGCTCTCCTGGAGAAGCAGTCCACCTTAAATCTGATTATTTTGTACCGGCGGTTCAGTTCACCGAGGTGTTTTATCTCAAGTTCTTCTTCAAAGACAACGACAGACTTCCACATTAAGTGCTGTAGAAGATAACCCACATCGTCATGGTTACCACAGTTAACTCTCTTCTTTACTAACTACTACAAGCAAATGACAACAACAGTAGCCAATGGAATTGCAGCGGGACAACGGGCCCACCTGGCATCCAATTTGTGCCATGCGGTTTCATTGCCAAAGGCTTTGGGCATGCTCGTCATGCTTCATCCTCAATAATGTTTCATCAGTTTTCACAACATTTATTGGTCAGTGCAGGATAAAGCTTGATGTTGCACATTTAATTTTGTCTTCATGATCTGATATTGAAGCCTGACATCTTGGCAACTAAAGTTCGACTTATACATTTTTATATCTGCACATCTTGTGACATATACTGTGAACAAAGTCAGAAACCTTTAGAAGTATCTTAACAGCTGTTTTTTTATTATGAAATACAACAGTAATTCAGATTATATGTATTTGTATTACATACAAATATAGCTTTTGAGTGGTATGCATGTGACGTTGGACAGTTTTGCTGCAAGTAACATAGCCGTACCTCGAGCAAACCGAGTTGCCAGATGTCTCTTCTTCTCTCCCTGCTTTGCATGCTCAAAGAGTCTGAACTGTCATCACCCTGGCTGGGCTCCCCGATGCAGACTTGTCGTACATGCCAGTCTGCTCAGTCATCCTCTGGTTGTGTCTGGCCTGCAGCAGCTCTTTGCCTGCCTGCCCGTCCCTCCAACACTAACTCACCACCCAGATCTCTTCTAACACTAAAGTGGCTAACACTGCAGACACACACACACAGACATGCACATGCACACATAGAGAGAGCCACCCACCTGCTAATCCCCTTCTCATTAATCCCCCACCACTCTCCTCAAATATTCCCTTCTGCTGATCTCATTGTGAGGGAGTGTGTGAATGTGATGATGGTGGCGGTGCAACAGGGCCTTCTGCAGAGGAAGCCTGGGTCCATTTAAAGTGCTATTTCACTTTCACTTTGGTAGAACATTTCCAATTTTCAGCATATTCACACCTACACAGGAGTTCAGGAGAATACCACCTCAAACATCAGCCGTGTAGCCCAGGGGGGTGTTCAGGAGTTTCTCCCAATCAGCTCTCAGTGAACTCTAAAACATGTCACACTGCCTGTTTAGAAGGCCAGCCGTCAGGAATTATGGTTATGGGGGACAGACTTTCCAAATTGGACCCGTCATCGACACACACTCCAGGTCGTCTAGTCTCACATGATACCAGTATCTTCACTGTAGCTATAAAACTGAACCTGCTACAGCGGGTTTTATTTGCTAGTCTGCCTAGCTCCTCACCTTTGTATGCTCTGCTTCACCTGTACCTGCTGCTTCTTCACACTTTTCTTAGGCTAGAAATTTGTCCATTGCCTCTCTGATCCTTTCGTTTTCTTGTTCTCCTGGCTTCTCTTTTTTGAGCCCCTCGTAGCCAGCTATATTTGCATATTTTAATGACTTTTCCTGCCTGATTATAAACATATAGTGAATTATTGTAAAGGAGAATCAGGCTTCTTGTGCATTTTAGCCAACAGAGTCTGTATATAGCTATTAATATTTAAAGAAAGAACACTAACAGCCTATTCCTGACTGATCAGAACTTTTGTAATTAACCCTCTGAGACCCACAATAGACCTGTTTTTTTAAGGGGGGGACAGGGGACAGTATACATGTCACATACTCCTATGTGAATTAATTAATTCATGTTTATTTCTTATTTATGACTAGACCAACTTGACACACAGTGCTGAGCTGCGTCTCAAATTAATCTCCAGGTTCCCAGCTTTCAGACGATGTTCACCACTACACTTGTTTTGGTTTGTATAGTTTAGATATTTAGTTAGGTTAATGTTGTGTTTCACCTTTATTATCTTGTAAATAGCCTAAATGTGAGGTTGAAAGTGAAGAGGGGGTGGCTGAATATGAGCATGGTGAATGACATGGAACAGAAACTGAGTTACTGTCACTCGCATCACTTCTAGTTCAAATGCTTTTTTGAGTTTGAGCTGTCAACTCTTTGCATTAAAGTACACACTCGGTACACAAACCGGACTTTATCTTTGATTCTGTGTAGAGTTAAATGTTAAAGCGAATAAGCCACCCTGCATCCTGTGTCAGTCACGTCCCCCCACCAGTAGCTAAAGTTGTGATAAGGAGGTATCTTTAAAAAAAAAAAAAAAGGGAGCCTCGCAGATGCAACGGCAGATAAGCTGCACAATGTATGTGCCAGCAAACATGACAGTGGAGGAAGAGGAGGACTGAAGTGGAGGTGGTGGTGGTGGGGGAGAGGCAAAGTGTCTGGAAAGGATTCAGCGGGAAACTCTTGTAGATTACATTTCCTCTCCATGAGCTCGGCCGTTCCAATTTCAGTTTGAATTTTTCTACCTTCAGTGTTCTGATGGTTATCAGCTTAGCAGAGGAAATGCTCCTCCTGTGTGTGTGTGTGTGTGTGTGTGTGTGTGTGTGTGTGTGTGTCGACCGCAGGACACTCGGCCCTACACTACCTTGCAACATGCACAATGCCTATAAGCTACTATTCTTGGAGTCGGCAGCTGAATGGTACATGCGGGAGTATGTGTAGCCTATATGTATAAAACATCCATTCATCTCTTTGGCACAGGAACAAAAAAAAAAGAATGGCTTAAATAAAACATCAGTTACCTTCTTCTTCTTCTTCTGTGTTCTTCATCTTCATGTTTTATTTGAGTAGACGAAGCCGGTGACACTGTTAATCAAGACATGATTAATGAAGCTGTAGCCTACATCCCCAATGAGCTGATGAAAGTTTCTCTTATCATCTGGAGGATGTGGAGGAGACCTGCCGGGTCGTCTCACAGGATTTCATTCCAACCTTGAAGGGAAAGGCTTGCAGGCTCCATCTCTCAATACGTCCTGACTTCCCAAGACCAACTGGTCCCGAATAGCCCATATAGTTTCACTTTTAGCTCTGTCAGTTCGTCTTTCTTGTCGTTTTTTAAATGGGATTTTAGTTAGATGCCTGAAATAAGGTCTGCGGTTGACACAAGCTGAAGAGATTTTAACGTTTTGTTCTATGATATAAAATCAGTAAAAATCCCACTTGGGAATTTTGAAGCTTTTACACACCTTTAAAAAAGGGTGATGCTAACGTCCAGGTTGGCCTTCAAAAACACATCATCCCTGCAGCCCTTTAGTGTTAGCATGCTCACAATAACATCAGCTCACAGCACAGCCTTACAGAGCAGCCAGCACGGCTGTAGACTCCTATAGTCTCGTTAAAAACGTCTCAGTAAAACAGCTGGGCACTGTTAGTTTTTAGCAAACAAACAGAAGTAAACAGTGCATTTGTTGGGGACTATTTTTAGCTGCTGATTTGATGTGCTAGTGAGTATTTACAGCAGCAGGCCGGTGTGGGATTGAGTCAAAACAGTGTTCATCATAATGAAGGGATATGTCACACAGTGACACAGTGTGGCTCACTGATGTGTTTTTAATAGTTTGTGGAGAACAATGGAGCTCTGGCACAGAGGAAGACGAGAAATCCGGCTTTGATACGCACACACAGTACTTGTTAGTGGATCCATTCACTGTTGGTTCTGGTCTTTTCATGCTAAACATGGCTTGAGATGCACGTTCTACTAAACATCATTTCATCCGTGGTTCTCTGAGCCTTTTGCTCAATGCAGACGCTGTTGCAGTGCTATTTTTGTTGGTGGAGGGGAGTGCGATGTTGGCACTCTCCACCCACCCGCTTCCCAAGAGTGTGTGTGTGTGTGTGTGTGTGTGTGTGTGTGTGTGTGTGTGTGTGTGTGTGTGTTTGTTTTAGGAAATGATGCAGTGCCAGTTTGTGTAAATTTAACCACGACAGAGCTGAAACAAAAATAAGTTCACTGAAGCAGGTCCGACAACCATTCGGTCGCCATGTTTGCCACGAGTCGTATACGTAGCGGAGCGTGACCGCGGTCTTGTTATCATTTTCTATGTGTGGGGACGGAGGAGCGTTTCTGCAGCCTGCTGGGAGGAAACACACCTCCATGCTGGCATGGAGCTGGAGCCAATGAGAAGCTGCTTTCACATTAGTGAACGCTCACTTGGATATTGTGGCGTTTTACTGTACAGTCAAGAGTATCTCTATTCTCATTAAGGGGGTTATTGATTATTATGATAATCATGTGACACAGGAATCAATCAAATGTATACTCAATCTCTTATGTGCTGTTTTTATCAATTTTCCAATATCCATCTGACATACAGTAGATTATTTAATACACATGTGTAGTAGCTCTGCTGTCTGTGGTCCCTTTTATTTACCCAACTCCTAATTATCCAATCCAATACCTGTACCACGTCTAGTTGGATGCAGCTTCTAGTATGTATATAACTGTCAAGTAGCTGACATCTTGCTGGAAACACTATTACCCTTATAAAATATGAGTAATTATTAAATTAGTTTCATTTTTAGATTGCCTAGTTTCACAGCTTGGTCCAAGTTTTGTGAGCCGGACACGTCGCCCTGGACGGGCTCATTTGCATAAAGTTGCAAATACAGATCCTTTCCAACTCGTCGCAACACTCCCACCGTGCACTGGGCGACTACTTCTCCTGCTTTCCATACATAGGAAATGAATGGAAAGCGTTGAGACGCCCTCCGTCACCGGATCTGGTGGAAATGCGCCGTATGAGATCAGAGCAGAGCAGCAGTGGGCTAAAACAACAGAGCTAGGAGAAGCTCTGATTACAACACACACAGAGGGACACTTCATTCATCACTCCTCTATATCTTTACATAGACTATAGGTGATGATGATATATTAATGCTCTGGATATCGTAGAGAATTTTACACACTTTTGTTAAAAAATAAAAAAGATTGATTCCAGTGGCATAATGAAAAGAAAAACTCTTTGTTATTTAAATGTATTTAAAAAAGGAAACAATTAAAATGCAGTATTGCAGAAACCTCAAAACAATTGTAATTCTTGTTAGTCTTTAAGGTTTTTACATGACTAGAGACATGAATATGAACTTTCTCGCTTTGCTCTTTTTCTTACTTTTTTTTGAGTAAAGTAAAAAAAAAAAAGTTGAAACTCAGGTACCTCTTGATCGAGATGATTAAAGATGGTACAATCATTTACCTGCAGCCTGCATATTCTTTTCATCTTTGTCTTATATGTTTAGCCTCCTCAGAAAAAAAGCCTCACCTCATTATAAGAAGGGCTTTTAGCTATGCTAATAAGGTTATTTGCATGCAAACCTCTTGTCCTTGGGGAATTATAAAACATGTTCCACTGTACTGTAGTTTTACCACTATCCATTTTACTTGAGCCCTTAATCTAATTTTTAAAAGCAGGAAGGAACACAATCAAACCGGAATCTGTAATATCCAAACAAACATTTGCATAAATACAAAGAAAACAAGAATTGCAGTGAGATTGGAGCACATTGTCAGCAGTTAGAAAAGAAAGCGATGAATCTCGCAAACTGTCATACCCGAGGGGATTCCCTGTGTCTTCATTATGGCTGTGGGGCATATTTGAATATGTGAAGGGCGTTCATTAAGAAGTTCAGTATGAAAGAATCATCTGGAAAGGTTATAGATTTAAATTCAAGCATAAAATGTCATTGGAAAATTGATAAGGACGAGTCAGAGGAACCCTTTTTAGTGAAGTCCGCCCAGTCGGTGAGAAGAGGAGGACGCCAAAGGACATGTTTATAGCATCATGGTGACGATGACGATGCAGCGTATTGGTTTTATTAAAAGAAATACAAAGTTTCCTGCAACTGAGCTGCAGATTTGACCTTGATAACACATTCTGAGCATCCCAGCTTGTTTATAGCTGACTCTAACTTGTAATCATTTCATTAATTTCCCCTTCGCTCTGCAACCAACTCAGATCCATAAACAGCAAGCGACACAACTAGGGATGCTAATTTTGAAAATGTTTCATAACCGATAACCGACAAGATTTGTGCCTCGCATGCAGCGGTGCTCCAGCTGCAGGAGCACAACAGACAACTGAGTCCCCAGTTCACCGTCCGGGAGCGTTAACTTAGCAGCTACGATGCTGCGTTCACTGTCTCCAGTTCACTGCCTTGGAGCGTTAACTTAGCAGCTACGATGCTGCGTGTAGTGTCGCGGACATGCAGACACTTTCCCAGTAAAAGCTTCCACCGCACATTTAGTTTAGTTTAGCAGGTTGTCAGCTGTGTGTCTGCCCGGCGTTACATTAGCGATTTCCTACAAACAGTGTGTGTGTTTGTGCTACGTTAGCAGCTCTAGCATTGCCGGAGGCATCGTGCTCGCCGCCGCCACACGTACAGTCTGTCAGCGCGGCGTAACTTTGACGAGTTTCCAACAGACCGTGTGTGTGTGTTGGCGGTGAGTGTGAGGTTGTTGGTGGTGTTCTAGCTGTGAACGTAGGTGTAGCAGTGTGTGGACAGTTTATTTGTCGGTGAATAAATGCTATGAAACTACAACTCCTCCGCTCCGCTCAAACGAGCCGGAGAGACCGGAGCCGACTTCCTGTATCCTGCAACTCCGGCTTTGCCTCTTAAGGTGGGCTGTTAAGGTGGACCAGCTTTTCTCCTTAAAGAGACGAGCCGCTCCTCTGAGCCGCTCAGCTTTTAATTAATTATCAATATTTCTTTTAACCGTTTTAACCGATAGATTTAATCGGTTAAAATGCTTAATGTCGGTTAAACGGTTAAATATTGACATCCCTAGACACAGCATTGTGTTGAGTGTTGTTGTTGCTTTCTGCTTTTTGTGACTAGAGTTACATCTAAATGGGAACATGCTCCACCAAGTGGTGACCACAGAAGCTCTCAGCTCTTCTCTGTGGGTTTCATTTCAACAACAGACCCTCACTGTAGAGTAACACTCCCAGAACACCGCAGAGATATGAAATTCATACTTCTCTCCTTCGACCACTGGACACGAAACTTCGTCAGTCCACCACACCTCTCCACTTTTGTCCGTTAACAATGTCCACACGATGTTGAACGTCCTTCACCAAGCTTCCAATCCGTGACTTCTCTATCTTGTGGGATGAGTCCAATCAACAAGAGCAGGTGAATAAATGATACTAGTATGAATTGTAAGTGAGGAGCTGGGTGTTGTGAGGCTGGGTGGAGGGGGCTGCTGGCTCAGGTTAATGAGGTGGTCTGGGAGTGTGGACTGGGTCCTAACTGCAGTATGTGTGCAGCTCGCTCTAGCCTGAGGGGGATTTGTAGCCCTAAGACCACTGGTGAGACTATCTTCGCCTCCGGCTGTGTATGCTCTTCGAGTGTGCGTGTGTGCGTGTGCGTTGGGGTGAGAGACGATGTGTGTGATATTGCCCTCAGGATGACAGTGGTTGAAGCTTTGCAATCTCTGTGTTTAATGTTGGCATTTGTGCATTAATATATGTTTGCATGCATGCCCATTCCCGTGTGTGTGTGTGTGTGTGTGTTTGTGCTCTGATCTGTGTGTTTTCCGATTCCTGTGTTGAGTCTGACCATAAATGTGTACACAGAGCCCCTCCTCCTCCCCTGCCCCCAAATCTCATTACCATTCCGCCCTTCCCTCCACCATTTTACGCAACGGCATCAAGGCCTCGCCTCTCGGTGTTTGCATTGTAAATCAGGCCTGACAATAAGGCGATGATTAGATCCTACTCATATTCAAAAACACCTGATTTATTTATTCATCTTCCTCTCTTGCAGGGCATCGAGATGCATAATATCTGACCAAGGTGACATACCCCAATTCCAAATGTTATTCATTGCATTTGCAGGTCAGCCTCTTAGCCAACAAACTCAAACAGGGCAGATTAAATGAGATTTAGACGGGAGGATGAGCAAACGGGCTCCTTACATCCACGGAAAGGCTTGTTCTCTCCCTCCTGCATGTATATCTGCTATCAGATCTGGTATCAGAACGGGTGCTGCAGTTTGGATAGTGAATCTATAGCCTTGAGTGTAAAACTGTGATACGCCGTCTCTGTTTTCATGAATATGCACAAGATATTATTTATGGAAAGCTTCAGGATTCTGAGAAGCAGATCCAATTGATCACTAGTTAAGTCAGACAAGCCTTTTGCACTGTTGTTGTTTTGTTTTTTAAGAAATTGGCATCGTGGGGATTGAGCTAATTTCTCTCCGAATTGCAGACTGCCCTTGTGAAGTTATTTTCGTTATTTTTTCGAAGCATTTCTGTAACTAATGAAAGCAAATGAACTCATGTTATTTTTGAGAGGCTTTTACTAGTTGAAAACAGCAAGGAGAATTTAGAGGGCCCTAAAAAGGTCTTGGTTGGTAATCAATACCAAGTAAATAATGTATACATAAATATCAACATAATATAAATATAAATAAATAAAAAACTAAACTGCATGATAACTGTGCTACATATACAGTTTACTGTATATATATCCTTATAGTCAGTGTATTACATTCAGTAAGTTAGACGACATTCGGCGTGCTCCAAGAGTACCGGCAGGAAGCTAAGCGACGTACCGCTGTGGACGCCACGTTAGTTCAGATCAGAAAGTCATACAATAACACAAACTAACTAACCGGTCGATGCAGCGGTAGACCTGCAAGTCCCGTGTTCTGAGAGGGAAAATGACTGTTTTGTGAATGGAGTCTGGTGGCTTTGAAGAGAGCATAGATAACGTCTTCAGTTCCCCGTCAGAAAGGGCTGTCTGATGGCGAGGTAAAGCGGTGAAAATATAGATTTTCTTAGGTGGCTAAAATCCGTTTTTCTGCTGCTTCCGTCTACAGCCGCTTTACCTTTCAAAAAATGGTCTCACTACAATGACATGGCTCCTATGGAGACTGACATCATCACACATGAATACAGTTGGGCTCAATCGATCCACAAGAGTCTCATCTTTACAGTGATACCCAGTTTATGTAATTCAAAGACTGTTTTAGGGACCCCAGTATGCAGAAATATTCAAATACACCATTTTACAATAGGTGAAAATAACACGTTTATACTGCATTATACTGCATGTCTGCAAAGGAGAGACTGGTTGGTACCTGGTACCTTGTGCAGCATTGTTTAGCCTCTTCTTGACCAGCTAGCTGTACCTGCTACACGTTGGCTCAGGTTGTTAATAGCTCATATGTGTTTCAGCAAGATTTACAAACTTTCCGCACATTCAAAATATTTCCCACAAAAAAAAATCTGTAATACTGCCCTATAGTTTGCTTTGCTTTATGTTCTTGCTCTGCTGATATGGTAGTGTCCCCTTCAGACCGTCTGACAGAATCAGAACCCTGTCAGGGACTCTGGTCTCTGGATGAGACCAAGGTTAAGCAAAGCAAAGCGACGGGGACGCAGAAACAGAGCTGCCGGTCTCATCATATTATAATATTATGACTTAATTCTCTAAATCTCAGATTATTATGATTTTTTTCTAACAGTGGCCCTAATTCTCCGTTATAGTTGACAGACTAGAAATCCGCCTTTTGGTTTTATCTTATTCTCTCACTAATTCGCGGCTGTATTACAGCAGCTTGTTTGATCAAAAGTATTGCAAGGGACAATTCAGTAGTCGCTGGATATCGGTAGGGACATGTCCGTCCCCCACGCCCAATTCTACATGCTTGAAAAAAGGCAGCAAAACAATGATGAAGAACTGACAAAGAGCAAAGGGATTAGGCTGGTATATGTAGTGAATGACTGAGGGGGGGGGGAGTGGGGACAGGTGAGCAGGAGGTCAGGTGACTGCCGGGCTAAACGAGAGACAGGTGAAACTAATCAAGGTGGGACGGACGTCAAACACACAAAGGCAGGAAGTGAAGCGATCTGAAATGAGAGGGGAGATCAGAAACAAATTAAAACAGGACACACTAAACATGAATGAATGAATGAATGAATGAATGAAACAAAGGAAGAACACGGGCAGATTCTGACACAACGTCAAACCTTCACATACACATTTTGTGAATGTTTGTTTTAGGGATTCATCATTAGGTCAACAAATACCTACAGAACTAATGACATTACCAACAACCTCAGCTGTGCACTAATATACTAAACTAAAGGCCCAGACACACCGAGCCGACATCAAAGGAATAGCGGCGACGAAGGCGACAAGTTGAGTCGCCTCACGTCGCCTTTGTCTCGACCAAAAAGTTGCAATCGAACACATCGCAAAGACTACAGCGGACGGCCAACTTCCACGTACGTTCTGCGCCTGCGTGAGATGAAATAACTCTACACACCAGCAGGTGGTGGTAGTCTGTATTCAGCAGGTAGTGGTAGTCTGTATTCAGCAGGTGGTGGTAGTCTGTATTCAGCAGGTGGTGGTAGTCTGTATTCAGCAGGTGGTGGTAGTCTGTATTCAGCAGGTGGTGGTAGTCTTTATTCAGCAGGTGGTGGTAGTCTGTATTCAGCAGGTGGTGGTAGTCTGTATTCAGCAGGTGGTGGTAGTCTTTATTCAGCAGGTGGTGGTAGTCTTTATTCAGCAGGTGGTGGTAGTCTGTATTCATCATTCAAACAGGAAGATCGAGGACGACGGATATACAAGCCGTTGTTATGATACGTACATGAAACAAAGCAGCGTCTGCCGACCATTTTCACACCACTCTCACTCAACGCTTAGCTTCATTCCAGATGTTCATGTTGCTGTGAAAATATCTGGAATGATCAGATGTGATGAAGATGAACAAGAAGAGCCTTCTGTGTTTTTCCTCTTAACTTTACTCGTTGTCTCGCTATCCTCACTTCCGTTTCTCTTCTCGTGCACTGATTTGTTTAAGCTGAATCGCCAATCAGAGTGATGTCTGTCACCGTCGTGCGCCGCCACCGATTCAACATGCTGAAAAACCTCCGCCACGGGCAGACTAGAGCCGACGGACACTCATCGACGGCCCCAAACTGTCCTTGGTGTGTCAGGAACTTTAAATGTGATAATGGTAAACTTTACAGCCTTCTGGTGAACGTGATATCTCAGGAACACCTGGAAGGAATATCTTCAAATTTGGCACAAACATCCACTTGGGCTCGAGGATGAACTGATTGGAATTTGGTGGTCAAAGGTCAAAGGCCAAAGGTCAAGGTCACTGTGATCTCACAAACATGTTTTTGTCCATAAGTCAAGAATTCATGGATGTAAAGTGACACTTGACTGGTCGGCGGAGGCGTACAACCATGAGGTGGTAGTTCTAGTGTATGTTCATTCTTGCTTGCCGGGTTGTAAATGTTGAACCCTTAAACAGACTCCGTCTTCCTTTTGGCAACTTTATTCTCCACAGTTCTGCATTGAAGTTATCTTTACACAAAGCAATCAGAACATCAGTAAACCTGCCCGTTCACTCAACGTGACTCAACTCATCTCTACTGCGCTGACTGATGACATCACATCACTCTGAACTACGACCTCTCGGTAATAACATAAATCAGATAATATAGGTAATATTTGCAAAAATGGAAATGCAATGAGATTAGAATATATTTCTTTTAGAGAGCTTAAATCTATTTCAGTTCAATAAAATGTAAATTATAAAATATTTCTAGGTTGCAATATAAACATTCTACATCCCCTCAAATTCAATCATCCTTGGTTTGGTAGGAGAGTTGAGCTGTGTTCAAGAGCGCTATAAAGATCAGAACATCACAGTCTGAGTCGTGGTTATTTTCAGTCTTACGTGTGAGGGTTGGATCTACCTGTGGTCTCTGTTCGCTGCTTCGTTAGTCTGATTTTGCAGAGAGGTGAAGTGTTGATGATTCACCATGAGAGCGGGTCACATCTTTGTCAACCACAAGTCTGCTTTTAATGAACCGATGCAAAAACCCTCCTGCCAGGTCACAATCTGGAGTGCCAGGAAATGTTCTCCGTGACGCTTTCTGTGTTTACAATAAATCATGAGGAGGATCAGTTTTCTTTTTATCGCTTTGGTTTTGTAGCAGGAAGTATTCCACATGTGATAGAAGTTCAACACTGTACAATAAATTCACCTTCAAACCAAAGCAGACAAGAAAAAAAAAGCTTTGGACATGGTTGAAGTGTGGAGGCCAGAGGCAGTGATCACATCATATGTGACCAGATATGGATTTTCATTTCAATGCCAGTGGTAAACGGGGTGAAACTGCAGCTATTCCACTGACTAACCTCACATCAATACAGCAGAGGCCCATTCTATGCCCCAGAATTGTTGGAAAATTGAATGCTGAATAGAAGCTTTTCTTACGGCACAGAATCCGATGAAAGAGTACGACTGCCTCCAATCCAAATTCACAAAACCCTTTGATGTTTGTTGGAATAATTTTATGCCTACTTCTCATTTTCCATTTTATGCTTTGCTTTTGAATTTTGATTGCGACTACAGGCACTTTTCAATTGATATGCATTATGAACTCTGTAATAATTCAAAGGCCTTTGTTGAGGAACAAACATGTCATTTGTCCTCAAAATGAATTTTACGACTTATTGTGTAACCGTGCACCTTTTGGCGAGTTCAGAGAGCGTCGATGCCAGACGATTTGTACTTTCAGTTTCATGCAGCAAGTTTGTGTTTAATTTCACCGTTGAAATTAAATGTCTTGTTTGTTGGTGTTTTTGCAGTGTTCTTGTCTGTTACTGCATGTACATTCACGCTTCAGCACCCATTGTATGGCGTGTGTGTGCGTGTGTGTGTGTGTGTGTGTGTGTGTGTGTGTGTGTGTGTATATTTATGGATGCGTGATTGCCTGCTCAAATTTGGTGTTTGGTGGCCCGTTCCTTCGAGGGATGGGCGAAACTTGAGAGGCTGCCTAAAATACTGTGCAGTAATTGGAATTGCTTTATCTTCAGTCTCATCAATTAATGTGCAATTTTCCATTTAATCACTAACACGCTCACTGCATTTGCAATTAAAATGAGGACTGATAACAGAGAAGATGCCTTTCAGCTGATACCAGTTGGAATGAGAACAGAAACCAGGAGACGCAATCAGTACACAAAATGACTCGCAGAGACATGCACATGGCACACAAACAAGTGTGAACACACACAGTGCAAACAGTCATGCTCATACAGTACAGCAACTGAATACACACACACACACATGCATGCACACAGCTAACACAAGCACAGTATGACATGATAAAACATGCAGATTTGTGGCTAAAACCCCAAATTACAACTTGTCAGTGATGAAACTAAACCGGCATTTAACATCAAAATGTTGGCAGCGGCGGTGGAATCGGATGCCACTCAAAAAAAACGAGAAGGGTCTCAGCCAGTTGTCATGTCTGTGACGGGAAAGTCAGAGACATTGCCAGGGTCTGGGTCTCAGTAGGGGATGAGCTCAGTGGCGGGGAACATCTGACATGTATTGTCCTGATTCTGAAGAGAGGGATGTTTGCATCTCTTCCTGTTTGGCAGCAGGAATCTGAAAACTACCCAAAGAGTGTTTTTATTCGCATACAGGGCTCAACACACAGATGTGTGAAACTATAAGAGGAAGGATACGGCAGAGGTTTTATAGTGCCGAGTGCTGCGTAATATTCCTATGTAGTGTGTCTGTGTATGATTTCCCTTTAATAGTATTTCTAAGATCCTTGCATGGCATTCTTGTAAAAACAAAAAAAGATTATTAAAGTTGTTTTTCATCTTTCCATAACCTCACAACTCATATCGCAAATCCTCGGCTCCAGTGGTCAGGTAGATTGACTGCACATCTGTATTTCCTGATGCGGTAGCTCTGAAAGAGGATGTAGCAACCGGTGCAGAGATTTTGCACGGATGTTCCAGTTGCATTTCACTAGTTTATAATCAAGCGTTTGCCTTCACGTCAATACCGTTCAGTCCGAGTGCACCAGTCCATTGCAATTTGCTGCCTGCCTTTCATGACCACACAATGCTCTATGTGGCATTATAGATTTTTGTTTTTCCAATAAGTCCAGTGGCTCAAGGTAACCAGCAAACATTCAGACTTTGAAGATGTGTCAGAGTTTAAAGCACCAAATTGAACTTTGTAGTGTCCATATACATGTATTGGTGAGATCAGGGCTTATATTTGATCAAAAACAAGGTTTAATAAAGTTTACCCTCACATTTATCCAAACACCCTTTCCCCGCCTCGGGTCAAATAGTTAATTTACAGCACATTTTCATGCAGCGTATACACATAGGTTATATGTAGCTTCAGGATGGAGCACCTGCTGTGCTTGCCTATAGTACGTTGGGGTGATGGTAGGGGGTCTATGTGTGTGTGTGTGTGTAACGTACCCCTGAACCAATTAGCTCACTTCAGTGGGGGTGGCAGCGATGGTTACAGCGGTGTTCCACAGGGTACAACCCTCAGCCCTGTGGGGTCCCGGCCAATAGCAATTAGCCCACCAACAAGAGCCCTAATTAGCTCTCTTGATTGGCTTGGTAACAGCGCAACAACAACACCATGCAGCCAACACATAGAGACGACCAAGGTGACTCCACCAAGATCGGCATTGCTTTAAAGCCAGCTGTACTGTAATTAGCAAACAAACATGGCTGTCTGTAATTGGTAAACAAGTAGTCGGGTTTGTTTGCGGTGTCATTATGAACCTGCTGGTTTGTAAAGTATTTCTGTAAAGGGCTCCATGATTGAGTCTGTGTTGCTTTGTTTTCTTTCTGCTTGGCAGCATTGTTAGATCACTCAGTCAGCCGGGATGATGTATTAATACTGTCAGCTCTATGCAATCCATGCAGAGGGAGACTGAGGGGGAGATAGAGCAAAGAAATAAATTAGTAAATGGAGAAGGAGGGGAAAGAAGTGTGAGAGGGAAGAGTGAGATGTTGCGTGAGAATCCCATCTCCTATTATTTAATCATAGCAGCACCTGGTGGCTGTAATAGAATTCACAATCACTGCTTGCACTGGATTTATGTTTTCTCTTTTTGTTTCTTTCCCAGTCTAAATGTGAAGCTATCCCATGATGCAACATGTGTCCCCAGCACCTGCAGTGACAATGATGGCCACCCAGAGCGTTCCTCCACCATCGTACCAGGAGAGCCAACAGGTCAGAGGTTTCATCAGAATTTACACTCGACACACGGTAGCTCCTCAGGAATGAATGTTAAAGGTGTTTCCCAGGTTCTTACATTGCGTTATATCAGCTCTTTTTACTTTTCCTAATATTCCTGTGCACCAATCAGATGCATGTATGTTTTTATGGGAGATACTAAATTGCATGTACAGGAAACAGTAAGACTCTATGGTCGTCTTAAAGTAATATTACAGCGATACCAAAACAGAAACAAGTTACGATAACACTCTATGACGTCCATGTCTATAATGCATTTTAAACATACTTGCACTGTGTTTTAATCTCCTTATAACACTGTTTAATTATAGTTATAAGCACTCATACATATTCATAATGCTTTGTAACAATAATAATAACACATTATAAAGCTAAGTATCATAAAACTTATGATCGCTGCTCACTCACTAACATTTTCTTTTTTGTGAGGATCATAGTGCATTATAATTCCCATGGTTGTAATACTTAATGTGACACTGTTTTGTGTTGTTCTTGCATAGATTTGATGTATTTTTCAGTTATACAGCGCTATAACCAGATTATAAAACATTATAGACATGGGTGTCATAGAAAGTGTTCATATGATATCTTACAAAAAAGTTATTCCTCCTTTTTTGTTCATTTTCAAAATACACTTCTGTCTTTACAGGAAACAACTTCCTTAGATTTAGACAACAAAACTACGTAGTTAGGTTTAGGAAAAGATGGTGGTTTGGCTTAAAATTACTCCGGAAGTGGCGTTAACTTAAATACGTAACGCATAAATCAACGTTGACTTCTGGTTTCACACGGGACCTGAACGCCGGTCTCCTGGGTGAAAGTCTGATATTTTTAGACCCACTCATCCACCCTGACTTCCTCCCTATGCGGCGTTCACCGCTCTCTATATTCCCTGGTTCACAATTATGTGTATTAAACTCAAATTCATTTCGTGGGATTTCTATAAGAATGACGGTGCATTACTTTTCGTAGGTATAGCTATGAACTGTGTGTGAGACCAGCCTGCTCAGGCACCGATATTTGATGTGTAATAATAATAATAAACAACAATGTCTTCCTTTTTTTCATTTGCTGACTAAAAATATATAGTATGTCATGTTACATAGTGACGTAACTAATGTTTCCTGTGAGGTTTAACATCCTTTTAGCCGATCCCAGCTGACATTGGGTGAAGGCGGGTACGCCCTGGACAGGTCTCCAGACTATCACAGACTGACACACAGAGACAGACAACCATTCACCTCACATTCACACCTACGGGACATTTAGAGTCAACAATGAACCTGCATGTCTTTGGACTGTGGGAGGAAGCCGGAGAACCCGGAGAGAACCCACGCTAACACGGGGAGAACATGCAAACTCCACACAGAAGGGCCACAAGCCGGGTTTGAACGAGGCGACAGTGCCAACCGCTGCACCACCGTGCCGCCCCGTTATGAAATCCAATACCTGAAATCCAAATACTCATATTATTTAGGAGGAGCAGTGCTGCGTAAAACCTTCCAATCACAGATACAGAGCATATGAACATGCTCCACAGCTGCACGGTCTCTGAGATCCCAAACAGAAGTCTCTGTAGGAATATTAAAATGATTTTTTCATGAGGTTGAATTGCATTGTATAATTAAAACAAGAGTGATACATCCTGTATGTCAAAGTGTAAGAATAAGAGGTCAAGCCCCCGCCTGCGGTGTTCAACACAACGCGGGATGCTATACCTGCAGGTCGGTGTAATTAATGTAACCTTAACTGTGGCTGCATGGACCCAGGTTGTGTCTAACACTGCAGACCATCCCATGGAGGGGGGGGGGGAGGTAGAGCAGGTTCATCCGACCGCCTAACCCTCCTCCTCCTCGTCCTCCTCCTCCTCGTCCACACCACCTCTGTCTGCTTTCGCCCAGAGGATTAGTGCCACGGGAGAACTCCCGAGCTGCAGTCGGCGCGCTCACAAAATGCAAATGAGAGCTAGTTAAGTGTGAAGAAGCTAATTTATTTCCCATTTGGTGCTGGGATTAAGACTTAAAGCTTCCTCCCACCCCACCTCCACTCAAAAAAAGAGGGGGGGTTGTGAGATGGGGGTTGCTTGTTAGACTCATTTCCTCAGAGGGAATGATTGAGAGACGAAAGTGGGGTGGAAAAGGATGAAGAAGACAACGAATTGTGTTTGTAAAAGATGTCACTCCCCCCCTCCCTCCTTACAGCACAAATAACACCAAAACAACACATTGTGTCCTCGTTGAACCAGCAGCGCTGCTGTGCTTCTCCAGTGTTCATGCTTCAGCAGTGTGGCCAGTTGTGAACACACATTGTTAAGTTGCTAATTGAATATTTATCATTCAACAGGAATCTATATAAGACCTGAGCGTGCCTTGTTCAATTACTCAATCTATCCTATCTCATTCATTTTGGCTTTAACGGCTTCATTACGAGACTACTGACCTGTCAAGCAACAATGATTCATTCCAGCTACATCCTCATTTATAGTCTGTCGGCGTCGGATGCATGTTGCACCTTATTGCTTTTGAAAAGTGATTAAAAAAAAATGACTTGGACCTCGAGCAGCTGCGTGCTCATTACAAAAAGTAGAAGAAGTCCATTTAAGAGTTTTACATCGTTGATAAACCGGTTATTTTGGTCATGTGAATTTTGTGTTTTTTCCTGATTGACAGATGTTTAGTCTTTTATTTACTAGCTGGGAACCAAAGTAGCCGTTTCACTCTCCCCTGCCTCAACTCTTAAAGGGACTATTTGTAACTTTCAGAAATGCTTGTTAAAAGCGACACCTGTGACCGTGAAATCAACGAAAGTCAGCGTCGGGCTCGCGCTTGCTCGTTCTCAATATACCTGAACGAGCATCACTCAAAACAGTGAGGAGACACACGTCAGCTAAAAGCACAACATCACTCTATATTTCAGCTGCTTGGCAGTAATGTTAGCTGACCAGACCAAGGTCTCTCCATGAACATGATTTAGATCTGATCCTAGTGTTGGCTTTTCCTTCATCAGCGCAGGCTGAGGCAGGCTCTCTCCGCCCGCAGCCAGAGAGAGCAGGAAGACACCGGCACCCGGTCGGTAACGAGACAACAACGTAACTCGTTGCAGAGCGCCGTCACTTCACAAGACACGGGAAACCTCTGTTGGTCTGGAGGAGCTGCAGCAGTTATTTCTGCACAAACGTCCACTGAACATTCACTAGATATTCTCAGAGCTAAACTAACTCTCCTGCAGTGTGGAGTGAGCGCGCGTTCACGTCTAGAGGTGGAGCGAGACAGCGAGGACGCGCGCGCTGTCTGAGTGAAGGTGAGCAGGCAGAGGAGGAGAGACAGCAGCTACACGCGAACGCGCATATGCGACCCGGTACATTTATACGCTTAAAAAGTTACAAACAGTCCCTTTAAGGCCTTTACACTCCGGAGCCTCCGTGTTGTTGTTTGATAAATACAGGCGCAATGGTCGATGCCTTTATTCGCGTAGCCAAGGTTCAGAAAGTACAGCCCTTTCTTGCCGCTAAATATTCACGTTGTGTTTGAAAGTACTCGTGACAAAAAGCTAAAGAACCAACCTGAAAAACCAACGGAACAGTGAGAAAATAGTTTAACTATAAAGTCATTTTGTTCTTGTTTTGTGTCCCCAGATGACGGGCACCACTCAGCAGAACACCAAGACCCCGCAGGTCCATATCCCAGCAGCCTCTGCAGCAGGAAATACCTCTGTCAGTGTGACCCTTGACCCCCAGGCCCAGCTTGAGTCTGACAAGAGGGCTGTTTACAGGTTGGTTCGATCTGCCATGAAGAGGTTCATGTGTCGTTATACGTCTGTCTTACTAGTTGTGGCGATGTGCATCATTCTGCCCTTGAGTTTCCCTTCACTTGTTTTTCCTTTGATATAATTATTGCATTTCCTCTCTCGCCACCATGCTGGCTTTAAGAAAGTGTACTAAATTGACATGCTACTTCTGATGGAGGCCACGAGCACTAGTGTTGTCTTTGATTAGCGTGTTCTCTTAAACTAACCATGACTTAAAAGCTTTTGAAAATTGTACTTGAAGGGTGCCTCCTTCAGTTTTCACTTAGTGTCGTTCATAAACCAAAGAGCACCTTCAGTAAATGCTTTCAGTCATCAAAGGCGAGCAGAAGCACCCTCAATTTCCTTTTCTTTGGATTTAATTGACTTTAAAATAAGCTTTTGATATACTGGCAATAGTCAGGCTGTTTCTCTGACTCCTGCACAGTGTATACTGGGATCGGCTCTACAGCCTCTTATAACTCTGATTAGTAGGGTGAGACAATGAATGAATGCATACATGAATAAATGCCTTCCAGTCATCGTGTTGGGCAACACGGACTCACTCAACTCCTCAAATACGGCTGCTTGGTCAGTGGCCGTTAGAGCTTTGGCTGCCCTAATGCACACCTTCTAGTCTGATGAGACAGTTCTTGGGCACTGTTGAACTTCCGATAGGTGAAGGCATATTCATATACAGTATGTGTCACCACACTAAAAATACTTTAGTTGACAAGCTTGAAATACATTTTTAAATCTATATTTTTAGAGTGAAATTTAAGTTTATAATCACATGGGTTAGCACACATGCACATATACATGTACATGTGTATGCCCGTGTATGTGGTATGGCTATATCTCTGCATACACACACCCCTTAACTTATTTGTTTATTTAATTTATTATTATTATTATTATTATTATTATTATTATTATTATTATTACCTTTTTTAATTATTTTATTCTATTATTTTTTTTAATTTTCTTTCAATTTCGAATGCTGATGTTTTCTCTAGTGTACTTATTGTGTTTGTTTCTAAGCTCAACTACTTAAAGATTGGTTTATAAACTATTGTAATTACAAACTGTAAATTGCATATACAAAAATAACCTTGAAAAAAGGGGAAAGAAGAAATTTAGGTTTATAATCGGGCTCGGGCACAAAACTGTTATGGTGGTTTGGGCTTGAGTTGGACTTTATCGGTCTTTATACAACACTTCAGCTGACTTCCTACTTTACATAACCACACCACGTCTGTGTAGAGCGTCATAGATTGAAGCGTAGGGCCACTGACCAAGCTGCCGTATCTGAAGACTTGGGAGTGAGAGCAGGCTGTATTGATCTATGAACACCCAGCAGGGCTAAATGAAACCACATGTAAACCCAGATGTTCATATCAGGCTAACAGAGTTGTTTTGTGTAAAAGTTCCAGACTTAAATTGTAAAACAAAATGTATTTCTCTTTCACGCCAACAGTCATTTTCGAAGGTAAGCATCACTCTCCAAGTGGTAGAGACCTTATTCTGGAGTTAAAACACTTTCTTTAAGTGAATGTTGAGATTGATTATATTATTATAAGCTCTGAGTAAAAGCATTGTGAAATGCTGCCTGACATTTTTCACACTGAAGTATATATTTTTTCCTCTTTTGTCGCCCATATTTGAGATTGTTTACGGATCACCCCTTGTTCTAAATGATATTCTTTTATTTAGCAGGTAGAAGCGCTGCAAGGCACCACCTTGTTAGGTGTAGAAAATAAGCAAGAAAATCTCTGCTGGATGAAACTCAAAACTCTAGTAAAAAAAAAAACACCTCACTCCTCTCTCAGCTTATCACTAGAATATTGATGCACCCTTATAATGAGTTGTATTATCTATTCATGAAGTAAATTATTCAAAATACAGACATTTTTAATCAAGTCGGTGTAGGCAGCAAACCAACAACTTACTACATTTGTTCAGCGGGATGAGACAGAAGCTGCCCCGCACCGTCTGGTGCAGCACCGTCCTGTAACGATGACACCGCGCACCGCGTCGGGCCGCATGTCCCGGTTCCTCGGGTCCCACCGCCGGGTATCCAGCGCCGCTGTCTGAGGAGGTGCGAGCCCCCGTGCTCAGGCCTGAGGCGAGCTGCTGTAAAGTCCTTAGCAGCTCCTCTGAGATACATGGCTGCCTTTGATGTGAGCAGCCATGTTTGGAGCAGATCCGGGTGGTGGGGGGGTCCGGATCCGGAGGGGTGGGGGGGTATCTCAGTCCAAATCAGCCCCTCTTCCACTTCTGGATCTCCACTGTCTTCTCTTCTCTCCCTGAACCACACACACAGGAAAGCAGGAACAGAGGAAGCTCCCGGTAGCAGCTAAACAACAAGGATGTTTAGTTGATTTAAATGTGGTCTCAGCTCTCTAGCTGTCTGACAGAATATATTAATGTTAATAATGCTAATGTTCTTTATTAGCTGCTTGATTGGAGTGTCTCCTATAAGAGCTGGGGTATCTGTGTATCCATTCTTGGGTGTGTTAATTAATGTAAAACAGTTTCAAACATGCACAGTAGAAGAGGACGTGCAGCAGCGGCGTGTTGTGCTTGTTGTGTGGTGTTTGACGTGGTAGAAGTGATGGAGAAGACGACACTGAGCTGGATGTACATGCATACACATGCACAGTAGGAAGTCAATACACAGATTAAAGAAACAGCTCGACCTATTAGGAGTAACACTTATTTTTCATGTCCAGGTGTGAGATTTTGCATGAAGACAGACATTCAAACAGGCTGTTCAATGGAGTACTTAACATAATTCGGATTATTGGGCTTAGTTAGTAAAATGATCTTAAATCTTTAAAGTGGTACTCTTACACTTAGGTACACAAACTCCTTTTGAAGAGTATTAAGGTCCACGTTATTTCCTTTCACAGGCCAATACAGCTGTATACTCTCAGTGTCTTTATGTGACACGACAGGACGGGAATAAAATAAGACAGGACCTTGAGTTACTTCCCGGTTAAATGGAGTTATGGAGAGCACAGAGTCAGCTGAGTCTGTAAATGTGTATGATGGCCAATTAAAATGTTGTGATCTACAGTGTCAGAGTCAGCGCTGAGCTCAGGGAGCAACACGAGCTCAGGATTCACCAGCATGTGCTGTTAAAACATGATTATTTGTAGTTCTTAAGTGAAATCCTCGCTGTTCTGTACCCCAGAGGAGGCAGAGCAGATTAGAACTTTTGGAATTATTTTTGCTCATGCGAGGAGCTAATGACTAAACGCACCTTGTTACCTTGTTATAAACGCAATTAAATTTGACTTCACAAGTCACCGTCTCCCACAGTGAGTCAAATTATGCAGAAAAAAAACACAAATAGCACTCTTATTTTAATAGAAGTCTGATCCGCGCGTGTTCCTGCCTCTACATAGTGCTCATATGGGGGCTGTAGACTTTGAAAAGAGGAAAGCAGCGGAGAATCAGCATCTCTGCCATTTTTCTTTAATTATTTTTGCTCAGGAATTCTGTGTGGGCTTTAATGTTTCTTTTCACTAATTGCTAGAATGCCAACTTTATGAGGAGATGTGTGGTTTCCTCTCCCCCCCTCTCTCTGTCTCTCTGTCTACTTTGTTATTAGCAGTGGAGTAAATGTGTGATAGGGTAATTAGCCTAATGAGTTGTGGCATTTACTATAAAGATCCTTCTGGATTCTGTGCATCTTATTAAAAAGCCGGTGAAGCTTTTGTTTTTTAGTTTGCGAATAAAGCGCTCTAAGCTGATGGAAGCCGATTCGGTTCAGAGATGGAAACATGCACTTAATTGAAAGAGACATCATAATAGTCCTTCTCTTTTAGACGGAAATGTCCTTGTGATGCTTTCCAAACAACTCGGGTAGAAGAGAGCTGTGTTTACCAGAACACGCTGTTTTAAGGTCGCACTTTTATGTCTGAGTTAAATGCTCGCTTGCTTTACATGTAGAGAACTTAGGGGAAGCAATAATAACCAGTAAGGCGAGTGTGTTTCTCATAAGTCCTCACAGGCAGTACTACACATTCACTACTACGGCACTATTCCAGACAGAGAGCGATTACCTGAAGACACAATCTGTTCTTCAGATGTCTTACCTATTCTTCAAACATATTGAACTCTACTTGGTTTAGGAATCAGTTGTTGATGATATGTAACACATGTTATTTGCATCAGAAAGGGAAAAGGAAAACTAAAATGTGATTTATTCTGTGTTTTGACGGAGGTGGGATCCTTTTACAAAGCTGCCAGTGTTGCAGTGCAGAGCCCTGTATGGGGCATATTATCATTCACTCCCCTACATGGTGGGTCTTTGCAGAAAGCCTCTCCCATGCTGGTCAGCCTGGGTATTTTGCATTGAGACTGGATTTAAGGGTTTGTGTGTATTTTGTGGGAAGGTTAACATGCCGTCATGCTGAAACTCCAAGACATGCAGGAGTCTATCCAGCCTTGGGTGTGTTTATGCTTGTATTTGCACTTTGTTGTTAATGGCATAAAAGAAGTGAACATTTGAAGACCTCTCATGTCGTACACAACGGGAGGGAGCGCGTTTAATTTGACACGTCCAAGGATGCCGTCGGCCACATTTGTGTTTGCCTGCCTCTGTAATGCACCATAAAGTCTGTTTATCCTCGCTGCCACAATGCATCAATGCATCCTCCACTATCGCGCTGCTATTCCAGCAGAGCAAAGACTCACGCTGTCTGACGGGCTTAAAACAGGCTGTGCCTTCTCCATTTAGCAGGTCAGCGTGTGCTGGTGCTCAGCCGCTGCTGAATGCAGGAAACTGTGTCAAAGCTCAAGTGGTTTTATTGGCTGTTTCTTTTAGATACACGTTTTTATGAGTTTCCTCGCCGCTTGACTTTGGGTGAGAAAGGAAGTCCACAATTTTCTTGTTTTGTTCTTTACTTGGGTAGTTTAGTAATCTGTTATCTTTTCTTGGCACAAGATACAACAACCACAGAAGAGAATAAAACACAGCCTTCAAATAATGCCCTCAAATTTATCTTCATTTCTTTGTTTCACCAATGAAAAATATCTTTTGATAGACGCATAATCTATATATGATTGACTTTTTATAACATCTAACATGAAAAAAATATATAACAATAAAATAAAAGTAATGGCAACTTGGGTTTTGCAGGAGTTCAGCGCAGCCCCGTCGAAGAGGCAGCCAGTCAGGTCCAGCAAATATTGTATTTAGTATTTAGTTCTGTCGCATCCCATCACATTAACCACACCCACAGCTGCAGGTAGCTCCTCACAGAACACTGATTGGTCAGACACAAATGCATTACTTGAAGCCTGACGAGATGGATTTTCATATGATCCAGTGATTCTCACGTGATCTCGTGACATTGAGAGAATCCAGCTGTCGTGCGAGGTACGTCCTTGCCTTGCCACCCCCGAACCTTTCAGGACGGAGCTTGTCTGTTGAGAGAATGTTTTTTTTTCTTTCTTCTTTTAGTTGCTGGGGAAAAAAAAGGGGAAAGTTGTGACAATGAAAAATGAAATAAATATAATAGATGAATATTATCCTGTAATACGTTAAAGGAACAGTGTGTAACACACATAATCACCTGAAACTAAGAATTCTTGTTTTCTTTAGAATGAGTGGTTTAAATACACCGATCAGCCATAACATTAGGTCAGCACGGGCACCCTGACCGGTCCCCATACGCAACAAATGCTCCTCACTGTGTTTCTGACACCTTTCTATCAGAACCAGCATTAACTCTTTCAGCAGTTTGAGCTCCAGTAGCTCTTCTATTGGATCAGACAACACGGGCCAGCCTTCACTCCCCACGTGCATCAATGAGCCTCGGGTCTGACCCTGTCGCCAGTTCATCGGTTTTCCTTCCTTGGACCACTTTTGGTAGGTCCTGACCACTGCAGACCGGGAACATCCCACAAGAGCTGCAGTTCTGCTTCCAACACAAAGTTCAAAATGCTCACTTGCTGTCTAATATATCCCCCCCACTGCCAGGTGCCATGGTAACCAGATAATCAATGTTATTCACTTCACCTGTCAGTGGTCTGAAGGCTATGGCTGATCGGTGAATATATCCTTCATTTAACCAGATAAAAACTCATTGAGATTAAAATCTCTTTTCTGAGAGTGACCTGGCCAAGAGGGCAGCATGAACATTTTTACAACAATAAAAACAAACAAGACAAGCAGACAAACACAACAGTCACCCAACACGAGTGAACAAGCAAGACATCCAGATCGTATGCAACACAGAAACAGCTGCACAGCAAAATATCAATACCATTCAGTGAGAAAGTCAAGAGCAATCACATCGACCTATAGCGCCACTATCTCCGTCCTCGTACAGTAGTAATCAGCTCTGACAGGTTCAGGTCCTTCTGTACATTATTCCAGCGTATTTAAAAGCTTTTTTTTAGCCCAGCTCTGTTCTAACCTCTGGGACCAACAGCTGTAGAACATTGTGAGAGCGCAGGCCATAGTGATTTAGGTTTGTGCACATGTATGTACACAGATAGTAGGGAACTAGTCCATGGAACGATTTATACATAAGAGCCGACCGATGTGAAAGTCTGGGGACATACAGAGTTTTAGTCATTTAGCAGCCACATACAGAGTACAGTGGTTTACCAGATTTCCACAGCCAGTAATACAACATAAAGCACCATGGTAACCAGTATCCAGCCTCTTTGGGAGCTGGACAGGTGCATTCGAAGGGGATGAGCAATAGATAACTGTATCGTCTGCATAAAAATGGAAAGCAGCATTTGATAGATGATATATTATATCTATATGTCTGTATAAATCTGCTATGGACTTCAGCCAGAATTCCACACAGGCGTCTGCAGACTCAGCCTGCGTCGCTGGTTCTGCCTGGTGTTGGGAGAGATGTACACATCATAGACTGAATGGAGCTATTTGGCTCAGGAGACCTCAGAGAAACAAAACCCAGAGTGAAGTTCAGGACCAGACATGAGAATGAAAAGGGGAGTTTGAAAAGTAGTGAAAAGAAGACAGGATTTATTCAGATAGTTCTTATTCACACACACACACACACACACACACTCCCTTACGCAGGGTGTGCTTCAGACATGTAGCCTGGGGAAACGGGGGCCTTATCAGGAGCAAACACAGCAGGACTCCACCACAGACTGGCTTCTAATATACGGGGGTACAGCAGGCCTGATTAGGCTGGCAAACAGTGGGGAGCAGAGAGAGTGAGAGACCTCCATCTCTCTCTCTCTCTCTCCAACACACACACACACACACACACACACACAAACACATACCTTCAAACCCCACCCCCATCTCTGTCTGCCCCCTTGGTGGCCTGCCAGATTATTACGAAAGCAGGCAAACATGACTTATTCTGTAGACGTCTGCGCTGCTTTGATTTGAGCTTGTTTTCGTGCACAGTTCTGCGTCTGCAGGTTTAACATTTTTCATTGTCGGGAGAAAACCTGATTTTTTTTGCTGACAGTAAAAAGGTGCGATGTGAAAGATCTGGACAGAAGTTTAGTCCAAAAAATGAACTAACATTATCAACAGAATGTGAAGAGTTTACAGTGTTGGTGTTGACTCAAAGACGTTTGTGTGTTGCATAGATATCTACTGAAATGAGCATGCTAGCCCCGGCCTGCCCTGTCTCTTATACCCCTTTCATACCAATGACCAGGGTTGAACCAGGGTTAACCTACCCTGGTCCTGTTAACCCTCCTTTTGTCAATTCAAACCAAGCCAGTCAACCCGGGTTGAACCCTGGTCAGGACAATTCAGATACGACCTGGTTGTCACAACCCGGGAGCAAAGCATACCAATGAGCTCAGGTGTTAGATACGGGCGGGGGGGTTACACCTCTGGAGGATTACAGAGAGAGGAGATGATAGTGACATCATCAATTTGAGCAAAAACATAAAATGGCATGACATGTGGCAACTGTTGGATAATGTATCAGTTTGTCCAAATTTAATAAAATGAGATTATATTTCATTTAGTTTGCTAATAGCTGGATAATGTAATGAACTGTGACTGGGTTTGTTACTTTATAACAGAGAGAACAGGTGACAGATGGATCTTTTAGCAGGTTTATTTTGAAAGATAAAAAGGTAAAAAGGTAACGTTACAAATAGAACGTGTGCAAACACGCTTTAAAAACAGATGTGCTCACAGCTGGCGGTCCCGTGAGGTGGTCGGGTTATTATTAACACGGTGTGTTTGCGTGTAGCGGCGGATGCCTCTCTCATTCAGCAGCCTTGTTATGTTTGTTTAACGTTACACTACGTTGTCCCTCACCGTCCCGTCATCTACCTCTTTTTTCTTCCTCACCGCGGACGGTCAGCAGCTCCCGCACATCAACGTCTCGCCACACATCCGTGTTCTCGTCTGTCGTTCACCTCCGGTGTGTCTGAAATCATTCCTGCTGCCGTCGCTCCGTTTGCTTATGAGCCACAGCGACCTGTAACAGTTACGTCACGGACCGTGCGCCCTCATTTGCAACCGAATAGGTCTGTTAGCGACCCTGGTCCGTGCCATTCACATCGAAATCAACCGTGGTCCGACCCTGGTCTGACCCACCGCTAACAAGAGGGGCGGGACAAACCAATTCGGTTGCAAATGAGGGCGCACAGTCGTGATGCAACTGTTACAGGTCGCTGTGGCTCATAAGCAAACGGAGCGACGGTAGCAGGAATGATTTCAGACACAGTTAACAGTTGTTATCTTGTTTTGTATAACTGATGACAGTATATTTAGATTCTATCGACCATGCATCATACTTTTAACAACAGCATTTTTAAATGTTACAATCATTGTCTACCTCTAAGTTGTGCTTTTTGATTTGCACTGCCCTCTAATCAAACACCAGAATCCAGTGACACTGGACTCACCGGCCATAAAGCAGCTGCCACAAGAGCTGCCACGTCCCTCACCTTCATGTTTAAGTCATCACATTCCCCCGCTGGTCTCCGAAGCTCTGTTTTGGGCTTTCCGTTGGTGACCCAGCACGATGCAGTGCTGGAGGGTGGGGACCATGCTGACTCCACTCACTGGCCGTCCTGTAAATCGCTCTTTTATGGCCCTCGTAATGATCCCCCAGCCGACAATCTCCACTCCGTCGCACTGCAGATAGGAACCTGCCGCTTCTGGCAGCCGACATGGGGGGGCTCAGGATGGTTGCAGGAGGTAGTGGGAGACTGGAAAGCACACACAAAGCGTGACCATTCACTCACACGAGCAGACACATGCGGCTATGTTCACGTTCATAAAAATGCATGCCTTTTCACACCCCATCTACCTTAATCCCGACTTCCTGTGTAAAGGTCATAGAAAGTGCCGAAAGGTAGTGTTTTTAATGTTGCTCCGACTTGGCGAGGGTTTGCATGACGTTTCCTCGTGCAAACCCTGATTTCCGTGGATAGCTTTAGCCTTTAACCGTTAGAACAGAGCACCAACACTGAAGCTAATCTCAACAACCCATAATGATCTTAAACATATCATGTCAAACGTCCGCAGCTGAAAGCTTTCCAGAAAGGACAGAACACTGTGAAAGATGTTTATTATAGTTTTATTGGTGTATCTCCATCAAGGCTGAATATCTAAAGAAATGTTTTTTTCCCGGTTAAAATGAAAATGTATTTTTAATATCTTATTATAGCACTTTTGTTTTAATGGCTCCACATAACATGTTAAGACTTTTGATACATCTATAGGCCGAATGAGGAAAACAAGGAACTGAATTGCAGCAGCAAAGAAAGAAAATACAAATCTATTCTATGCAAATGGGTCCACATCCACATCAAGCTTTTACAAAGCTGTTGTCAAGATAACATTCTCACCATGTACATTAATACGTTGTTTGCAGATTTCAGCTCAACAAAGTCTGATGAACAAATGCACTTTCAATTTCATGTATTTGACTGTTTCTGAATGTTAATTCGACTCAGTGCCATTAAACAAGACGTGCTTTATTGTCTCTGTTTAAGAAGGAACAGAATGAGAAGGCTCACTTTCTTTCAAACTACAAAATCAGTTTGTGTTTAGTGGAGAGGGTTGTGTGTTAACATACTAATTATGATGAAATACAGAGAATCTGCAGAACAACAAACTCTTATAATAGTAGAATAAAGCTTTCTCATACTGGACAGATTAAAACAATGTAATCATTCAGATTCATATTCAGTTATAGAAAAAAGAAAAAGCAGCACCATTATCCAAATATTGATATGTTTTCCAGAGCGAGCCAAGAGGCATAATGTGGCAGCTGCCACCCAGGACGCTACCTCCGGTTCTGAGAAGTGAAGCCAACGTGGAAGTACCTTAAACCTTAAACAGCCAGCAGGTTGCAACACTGATTGTATAGAAGTCAAAGAGAAAATGAGCCTACTTCTCTCGTGATTTATTACCTCAGTAAACATTGTAAACATGAGTTTATGGTCTCAATCGCTACTTTCAAGTCTTCTTCAATACAGCATGATGTTCATTTAGTAAATGATGGTCCCATTTAGAGTCAGATAGACCATAAAGCAGGGGATGCTTTAGGGCGGGGCTACCTGCTGATTGACGCTATGCTCCGGTCTGGAGAATGTTTTCGTCTTAGAACTTTAACCCTTTCAAAGTGTGATTTCAGTTTGTCAAAGTTGATTGTAACATTTTGGTTGCTTTATGTCTTTATGCAGCGTTCGGTTGTACTCATAGCGCCACCCTCTCGTGTCAGCTAAAATGCCAAACTCGAGGCTTCAAAACCGTAGCCCACAAACCAACGGGTGATGTCACGGTGACTGCGTCCACTTGTTTTGTGTCTTATCAGATTTACAGTTGTCAACGACGAAGACACTTTGTCTCATTCCATGCAGGCAATAAAACTTCAATCAAACCATATCGAGTTTTGTAGCAGATGTCCTAAGCTACAACGTCTTCTCTTGAGATATGATGATTTCGTGAATTGATGAGGAAGTTGCCAATATAGATGATGTTATGACAAGAAAGGTTTCTTGTTAAAAGATCATTTAGTACATACAAAAAATGTAATAATAACATAAATACTTTATTATAACATGAAAGGGATCTCTTTAAAACAAGAAAATCTTGTCATGACAATGAAGAGAGCACATTGTTTTGTTCCAAGTTAACAATCAGTATCATAATAATATCTTTAATTATGAAATCTGCTATGCAATCATATAAACATTACTTTTTTCTTTGACATGCATTCTGCATTCTGCCGCCTTTCATTGCTGTATTTGTTTTTTTTCCGCCCTGCACAGACAGTAGTCTATATATTTACCAGCCAATAAAGGTGTTGTGTACTTTGCAACCTCTACCCACAATGCCCCTGGGGTACTCAGGCCCTGCAGTGCCACATCTCCTCGTCAGCAGATATCTGTGAATAGATGCATTAGCAGTTCTATGTCTGCGTGATGTTTCTAAAGCAACTCACGAGTCACGACTCAAACAAAGTGTCATGAGTGTCGACACTCAGAGAAGGTTAAATGGAATTAATCACTTTCTGTTATAAAATCAAAATAACACAGAGGCAGAACATGAGAGTAAATAAGTTGTTAAGACACCATCTGCAGAGCTGAGAGTCACCCTGTTTGCTCTCCGTCACCCCCACCTGGGTTCTTCTCCACCCCACCACGAGCAGACATTAAACGGACAAGGCAGAGGCTCTCCACTGCGCACGTGACCCTCCTGTTTAGTATTCCCGCCACGTCTGGCTGAGGGAGCGGCATTAAATTGGGATCAGGCAGATTAGAGTATAATATAGACGACTATTAAAGGCTGCAAATGAGAGCCATGGGTTAGGGCCTGAGCAGGGGCCCAGTCTGCCTCCATGTCACTACCGTCCCCTGCCATATACACTCACCACACACATACATACATGTCCACAATAATGACACGGTCTGACATGCAAATGTGAGAAAAATATGAAAATCATCTTTAAGCAAACAGCTACCATAAGTGCAAAAATCAATTTGCTATACATACATTATGTACAATTTATTTTTTCCATTTTCGACGTATATTTTGTTTGTTTTTTTAAACACAGGAAAACCTGTGAATAGGCGAGAGTCTCCTTTCCCAGTTACAGTAGTTACTTCTTTTTTATATCTGTTACTTGTTCAGTCTCTCCTCAAGCTCAGTGCCAACTAATTTGGAACGATGTTCGAGTGCTGCTTGGACGGAGACGGACAGAATTTGTGGCCGAGATGACATAAAAAGTGTCGGAAATGGGGCGAAAATTAGTGCGTCCACCCGGGTCATGTCATGTTTCCATCACTGCCGATCGGAGCTGGAACCGATAAATACCCGTAACTACTGCAGAGTCATTTGTCCCGGCAGTGAATGCTGAAAAAATGCAATTCATGTTAGTCTAATGTAGTTTTAAAATGATTTTCCATAAGTTGTGATGTATGAAAAGACCCAAATTGAACTCTGTAAGCGGACTATTTGATTACTATAAGCCGATTATTTAAACAGAATGATTCTCTTTGATCCATATGAGTGGTCGATCCCTGTAACCGTGATCACTAGAAGTGGCACCGAGGCCCCCTTTAGCGTCTGAATGCAACACTAGACGGTCCGAGCAACTGATGTAGTATAAAGTGCACGGTAGTCTGCCTAGGGCAGGTCGAAGGGATGACAGATGGGTCAATCAAACACAGGACTTTCACCCAGGAGACTGTTGTTCGTCGCCCGCGTGAAACTAAAAGTCAACGTTGACTTATTTTGTCATGTTATTTAGGTTATGGTCAGATCAAAATACACAACAATGCACGCCGTCTCCCCTCACAGACATGGCCATGACTTCAATGGGCTGAAAGCAACACACAGACTCCACCAATGTTCAGACCGAACAGGACAAATGTGCAAGATGCTCCAATCATATTAAAATTCCCCACATATGGGCTTTCATGCAATCCAGAATCAGAGTATGCTTTAGAAATATGAAGGACCAGTCGTGGATATGCCTTTAAGCTCTGAGGAGTGTTTGAATGAGCGTAGCACAGCCAGAGAGAAAACTGGGTGTGCCGCATGATCCAGAGGCGGACTGGGACTGAAACTCAGCCCAGGAGTTTGAGATGGAGAGATGCTTTATACGAGCGCCCAGAGGGCAGTTTGAGCACTAATCCAGCCACCCCCAGCTGCCACCTGAGTATATATTTATGAAAAGTTGTGGCTGCTCGGAAATTCACAAGAACGAAACCCCGATGTCGGAGTGCAGGTGAATGCAGCAAGAGATGAGCCAGCTGCCGCTTTGTTTTCTACCGGCCCCGGCAGCTTTCTGTGCAGCCTCTCCCGGTCCCAGCGGCACGCTACCACTGCTCAGGACATTTTTTTCCTGCTAAATGTGTGTGTAGGGCCAACTGCCAACTTCCACTATAGTAACAGTAACTTGTTTTAGTAAGGCTATAACTCAAAAATTCATTCTGCATCTGCATCTGCTATGGCGTAGGACACCCGTGGCTACGCCATAGCCGTATCTATAAGAATAATGAGTTCTTACGTCACTGCTTTTTTCACTAACTAGCACTCGGAGAGCGCAGACCTCTGCCAAGGTGCCTGACTTTTAAAAGCTCCCAGCTGGCGGTACCGTGAGGCGGTCGGCTTATTATTAACACGGTGTGTTTCCGTGTAACGTATCGGCGGATGCCTCTCTCATTCAGCAGCCTTGTTATGTCTGTATAACGTTACACCTTGTTGTCTCTCATCCCGTCATCTACCGCTTTGTTCTTTCTCACCGCAACCGGACAGCAGCTCCCACCGCACCTCGATGTCTCGCCACACATCCACACGTATCTCTCTGCTCTCAGGAAGAAGGAAGAACGCGGGGTCATGCGTCATCAATGCGTCATCAGCTACACTGCGCATGTGTCATACCCTGTGGTCTTAATGCTCAGGCTGACCGGAATCTTTGATCATGATCCGGATCACCACCAAAATCAAATGGATTGTTCATTGTGCAACACCCCACCCCTCCAAAAAATATCATTCAAATCCATCACGAACTTTTGGAGTAACCTGCTAACAGAAGGACAAACAGACAGACAGACAGACAGACAGACAAACAAACCAACGCCGGTGAAAACAATACCTCCTTCCTCGGCCTTTGACCTTGGCGGAGGTAATAAACTCAGCTTCATTCCTTTAAGAAGCCTCCCTGTACACCCTACAGGCTACAGCTAAAGCTACTGGATGTGGAAATAATGAAAGATGCCACTAGTAAGCAGTTAACTGGAGATATGTAATACACTGCCAAAGTGTCCTTATCATAATGAATTTGATGGGGACATATTTTGAGAAGTTCCGCTGTGTTTCGTCTTCCTCTAAGTCGAAGGTAACACAAAGGACAGCGTGTGAGAGGACGGAAGAGGCAGAGTCCAGGAAAAGACACGGCATGAAATAAGAACATGGAGAGAACAGAGATATGAAATAGGTCATCTATTCTCAGTCTCCTGTCTGAGTTTGTGTTCTGTCACTCCGGCCATTAGGACAGCAGCTTTCCTCCAAGTGGAAATGCTCAATAATTTGGCATGTACTCAGCAGCAGTATGGACCATTGCACAGTGTATCTGGGGGATCTTATATGAGTGACATTCCCTATAAAAGGCAGATGGTAACAATGTAGGTGACACTGTGAAGCCTAGCGCTGTCACTGGACCATATCCTATCCACTTAAAGATCTTTTTTTGATCTCCAGCTGAACCTTGTCCGTATGTTCAGCATGTCCTTTAGGGAATGTCATGGAGCTGCCATGCTATTAACGGTGCGGGGAGGGAGGTTGAAGGGTTTTGGAGTGGAGCTCGTATTATGTCTTGAATTCTTCTCTCTTGTGCCGTCACTCTATTAAGCGTCCACGTGTCTTTGCATATGTACCATAAAAATACCATCCCAGGGCCCTGTAGTCGAGGGCGCATTTAGGCAGACACATATGATGAACTGATGGACACTATAGAGAGTAGGCCAGTTTGAACAGGTGAGTTTTGAGGAGGGATTTGAATGTTGTAACGGTGTCAGACTGCCGGATGTGAGGAGGGAGGGCGTTCCAGAGCCTGGGAGCAGAGCAGCTGAACGCCCGAGCTCCCATGGTGATGAGGCGTGAGGTGGGGGTGGTCAGAAGACTAGCTGAAGATGAGTGCAGGGAACGGGAGGGGGTGTACTCCTGAAAGAGGTCAGTGAGGTAGGTGGGGGCGAGGTTGTGGAGGGCTTTGTACGTGAGCAGAAGGTTTTGGAAGTCATGAGAATGGGGGTGATGTGGTCGGAGGATCTGGTGCGGGTGATGATCCGGGCGGCAGAGCTCTGAATGATTTAAAGTCTGTTGAGCAGTTTGGTGGGAAGGCCAGAGAGGACAGCGTGGCAGTAATTGATCCGGGAGGTAACAAATGCGTGGACAAAGATTTCTGTGCTGCAATGAGACAGGGATGGGCGGAGTCTGGAGATGTTGCGTAGGGGGAAGAAAGCAGTCCGGGTGATGCTTTTCAAGTTAATAAGAAGAAAAAAATAGCCCTTAGAGGACTTTTTTGTCCTCTAAGGGCATCAGAGATACTTTCTTATTAATAATATTAATTATTACTAATTAATTGCAAAACACAAAATGCCCCAAACTCCTAAAATGCATTAATTACCTTCTCACTTGAAATGCAGTGAAATTAAGATTCCCAAAGCTACAGTTATGACTTGATGACGGCCAACATTTACTTCTAATACACAATCAATAATACTTGAGGTCAAATCTACACATCTCTACAAACTGATTGTGCCTCTCTCCCTCTCCCTCCCTCTCTCTCTCTCTCTCTCTCTCTCTCTCTCCGTCCTCAGACATCCATTGTTCCCCCTGCTGGCGTTATTGTTTGAGAAATGTGAGCAGGCCACGCAGGGATCTGAATGCATCACGTCGGCCAGCTTTGATGTGGACATTGAGAACTTTGTGCACCAGCAGGAGCGAGAACACAAGCCCTTCTTCAGTGAAGATCCAGAGCTGGACAACTTGGTAAGCCAACTACTACTGTGACATACAACACAACATGGGCTCCAGACACTTTGATTTCACTCATTGTGAGTATTGTGGTGCTTCTTCCATTAAATGCTTTTAAAACATGCTATTAGATAGTTAGTTTAGGGAATCTGCTCAATAATAATGAAGCTGTAGAAATGTGTGTTTCCAGTGCATCCCATCATTACTACTCCTAATCATTCCCTCCTTTTTCATGTAATCTTCCCCATCCACCCCCATGCACTTCCCCTTGCACAACAGCTAGCAGTAATTACAAATTAAGAGAAGGAGGATGCTGATCATGTTCAATGAGAAAAGAGGGGGAGGAGTTGAAGCCAGACAAAGACAGAGACAAGGGGAAAAAAAGTGCACTCTTGCCATTACAGTACTTGGGACGGCCGGCCGACAAGTGCTGAACAGTCAATTAACCCTGCATCTGTGTGTTTTATGAGGCACTGGGTACGGGCATCCCTCCCAGAGGGCACTAACTCTTCCACAGGACAGTAATGTTACACTGGGCCTGACTGGCTGCGATGGGCAAAGAGTTACTGGTCCCTTGATTAAGTGAGCGCAGTTTAATTAGCTGATTTATCTCCTCCTTGGCCAAGCACTTTTCTGTCCATTCTGTTGACCTTGAGGGGTGACTTTGAGGGAGTGCACTACAGCGTGCTGCACGGAGTGGAGGAAAGCCACGCTGTTGATGGCCAGATGACTGCTGACGACTAGAACATACATGTCAAACTAAACCATTAGATTCTAATCTTTTTATAGTGAAGTCTAAATATGTTCTTTGCCATTATGAGGAGATAAACCTGCAGTTTCCTAGCAACACAACTCCAATGAAATGGTCTGTTAAATATAAGACACCTGTCTATCAGTAGCTAATATAATAGATGTTCCTCTCTGACCAATAAGCAATAATTCTATTTTGGTGTACGGGAGATTTTCCTTGACATGATTCTATAAAAGCTGGACTGAAACCTGCCTCATCAGCCTCATCAGAGTTCCTTTAGGCCTTTAGGCTTGCCAGGAACAGCATGGTGAGGAAACGAAAGTCAGCATCCTGTTGCTGGCGCTTGTGCTCGCTCTACATAGACATGAAGGAGCATCGCTCAACACAGTGAGGAGACACACGTCAGCTAAAAGCACAATATCACTCTATATTTCAGCTGTTTGGCAGTAATGTTAGCTGACCAGACCAAGGTCTCTCCATGAATCAATGCTGATCTAAGTGTTGGCTTTTCCCGCCTCAGCCTCCCGACCGCGGCCGGAGGGAACGGGGGAGACACCGGAGTTTTGGTCGGAGACGATAACGTTTCTCTCTGCGGAGCCCCGTCACTTCACAAGACACGGGAAACCTCTGTTGGTCTGGAGGAGCTGCAGCAGTTATTTCTGCACAAACGTCCACTGAACATTCACTAGATATTCTCAGAGCTAAACTAACTCTTCTGCAGTGTGGAGTGAGCAGCATGCACGTGAGAGGTGGAGAGAGAAGGAGCGCGGTGTGTGAGTGAAGGCAGGCAGAGGAGCAGAGGAGCAGAGTACAGCAGAGACTCCGGTCCTGGAGACCAAAGCTACGGTCTCCTCCGCGTCCTCCGACCGCGGCCAACACTGTTTAACAGCTTCACTAGATACAACCAAGAGGTTTTGGTGCTTCACTGGAGTTTGTGTTAGAGTCTGAGTCTGAACAGCGGAGACACACGCGAGCACGCATTACACACCGACCAGCAATGATTCATACGTGTAAGAAGTTACAAACAGTCCCTTTAAATGTCGTAGCCCTCAAAGCCAGCCCTAAAGACATGTAGGCAGAGGAGAAGCCTCAAGTGTGACCTCTCAGCATTACATATTAGAGACTCGATCTTCGGGAGAGTGAAGGATGAAAGGATTACAGCCCCCCCCCCTGTATACTTGCAATCTGTATGCATCTCTGGAATAAATAAAGAGGCGGATATCACTCCTGCTCATCAATAAAAGACATCGCTGCATGTCACGTCCTCTCGTCACATCTCACCATTTAAAAACTGACTCATCTCATCTCACTTGAGTTTACTTTATCTTAACATATCATTACTCATTTCCAGGGTTTCTACTAGAACATGTTTACATGCTTTAATGTTCAAAAAACACATTATTTTTTCTGTTTTTCCTGTATTAACCCCCCTGAAAAAGCCCAGTCTGCTCTGATTGGCTTGTGAGAGAAACGTGGCGCACCTTTACAAAGGTAGTTCTCAAGCTCTGTTAAAGTACTCTGCTAAAGTACATTCAGAGCTGATGTGGGTGATCATCAGTGCATCTGTATTTTTAGTCATTTGGGGGAACATGCGGTTGCTAAGGTTTTTAATGGGTTTTCTGCATTGAGTTGTAAAGGGGATAAAACCTTTAAATCAACCAAATGCCATAAAAGGAACCCCTGAATTTGTATCTTAAAGGACCAATCCACCAATCATACACATGATGGGATCTTCCCAGTGTTTGGACTTTGGAGTCTTACAATTTGAAACAGAAAAAGCTGCATTACAAACTGAAGGTTGGAGAGAAGCGGACATTTAGGAGGCAGGAGAGATCTCATGAGAGACTAAATCCAGCTGCATTATGGGAAATGTAGGAGACAGGAACTTGACTTCTAGGCACTAGAAGAATGATCTTTCTGATTTATCCTCTAGCGCCACCAGCTAGAGTGAAATGCCTTGACAACTATGGATTGCCACGGCATTTGGAACAGATATCCGTGGCGCCCAGAGGATGAACCTAATAGCTTTGATGATCCCCTGACTTTTCATTTAACACTAACACTTGATCCAATAGATTTATGACCAAATAACTGCACAACTAATTCCCTTCAGCCTCAGCTGTACTCTGTGTTTAGTGCTAAACTAAGACGGTTAACATTGTAAACTTTATTTGCTACTGTAATCATCAACATGTGATTAAAGGCATTTAGGTAGCTCAAAGCTGCACTATGCTTCACACAGCCCCACGGAGCTGTTAACATGGCTGTAGACTAATAGATCTGTTCTCCTCTTAACCCCTTTAAAATTTGCTTTAAAAGCTATTCCTGGATGTTTTGGGAAAAAATAAAGCTCACTTAATGCTATTTGGTAGATTTTAAGGGCTAAACTGTGCAGAACATATATTCAAAAAGCATTAATGGGTAATTAATGTTGTTTTAATAAAGTGAGTGATTGAGTTTTGCAGCATGTTGTGAAGGTGATCTGTTTATGGTTCATCTCTGTTTCCTTCAGATGGTAAAGGCCATCCAGGTGTTGCGAATCCACCTTTTAGAGTTAGAGAAGGTCAATGAGCTCTGTAAAGATTTCTGCAACCGTTACATCACCTGCCTCAAGACCAAGATGCACAGCGACAACCTCCTCCGTAACGACCTCGGAGGACCCTATTCTCCGTCACACACCAGTCTCAACATGCAGCAGGTCAGTCACGGACTCTCTGTGGATGTTACAGTTCCTTGATGGTATCGCTGTCTGAGTAGCACTCCCCAAGATACACCTTGTCATTTATCATCAGGTAGATTTTGCTCCTGGGAGTTTTTCACTCACAAACAGTAGAGCTACCTCTTTACATTTGCTCACTAGTGTCTCTCTGTGATCCCCCAGGAATTAATTCAGACCTCCTCTCCATCCATGACCTCTGTCTCCAGCTCTGTTAACCCTTCAGGGATATTGGTGCCCGCCGGGGGTCTGCAACAGGGCAATGTCGCCATGACTACCATCAACTCTCAAGTGGTATCGGGTAAGCATGTGATTACATACACACACACAAACAGCAGGACCCCTCATCATTTTGGCTCGTGTTAGTGTCAGGCGAGTATTTCTAGTGCAATGTCACATTTAAAAGCTGTAATAGGGAGCAATAGCTGGTATTTCTGGGGTTTTCGATGCAGTCAGAGGATATCCAGATAACTTTGTTTTACAGTCTCATTAGCAACTTGAGATGCGAGAATGGAGTTGGAGTTGAGAGACGACGTCCAGATTGTTTCACACTTAGTTAACAGTTTATTTATGCTAATAAAAAGCTAAATCCTCGTCAGACAGGAGCCGATGGGTTCCGAGATTGCATTTATTTCGGCCGATGTGTTCCGCCTCTTTTGCTCTCCACATGGACTGATTACCTGCATGCAACCAAAGCTCGCTGAAACGTGACTGGTCGATACTACTCAGACTACAAATGGGAACCAGAACGCTTCCGATACCGATAATTCATGTCCCTCCAGATTCTGCATTTATAAGCAGATATCTGTTTATGAGTAATGAGTAATGTGCATATCATATAGTCTACTGACGTTTTTAATTCAGTGATAGACAACGTGATGCTCTGCTGGCTCTCAGCTGATTTTGTTCCTACCTTACTAATAGAAGTTTTGATGTCATCAATGGAGGAGCATCTTCTATACCTTGCCTGTAAATCATTTTCAACTCTCAAATTTTGAGAAAGTATTCCATGCTTTTATCCATTCTAGTTTAGACTACTGCAATACCCTTTATTCTGGTCTAAAAACACCATACTTGCTTGTTTGAGTTAATCCAGTGCTGCTTTATCCCCATTACTTTATCATTTGCTCTGTTTGGCTTTGTTGTTGTTTTTTTACTGTAAAACTCTTTGTAACCACATTTAGAAAAGTGCTATAATAATATATGTTTAATGTTATATAGTATATATAAATAAATGATATTAATATTATAATTAATATTCTTCATAAGACTTGTGTTGCAATGACATTTGAAATGACAAATGTTCACTACTATGCAACTTAAACTATTTATCATGACTTTGCATTAACAAACCATATCTTCAAATACATATAATCATATTAATAAAAATAATCATTATGGTAAGCATGTTATTTTTAATTCAACCATATCACACAGTACAAGCATAATACATGCCATTCTGCAATGAATCACAACATTTAAATGCTACTCTTAATATTCTCTTTTGAGAGAATAATAATGATAATACTAATATTGTATTTTTTGTGTATACAGTATGTATAAACTACAGTATGTATAAACTACTGTCTGTGTATCAGAGAGCCATGATAGCATCCTTCACGTGGTGCTTGGCTGATAGGTTCTTATAATGTCAAGCCTGTACAGTGAAATGTTAATCCTGCCCTCCGGAAATCCCTTTCAACCAAAACTAAATCAATATCAGCCTTTGATCACTACACACTGAAGAGCTCAAACAGACTGTGATAAGAGTGTCTTGATCAAGACTAATTAAGCCAGGAGCAAAAGCAAACTCCCTTCTTCTTTTTTTTCCCGGGTTAAAGGACATTAACTCCCCTTGAATTTAATCATTTCATTTCTTGTCCGCCTTGTTTTTGTTTGCGGGACTGACGAGAAGTTAATAAGGCTCCGGTGGTTGTGCGAAACGTGGCTGCCAGTAGAGCTGCTGAAGCCACTTGATACTCATGACGGCAAATTATCCCCTCAGGTGGGACCCTGTACCAGCCGGTTGCCATGGTGACATCGCAAGGGCAAGTGTTAACGCAGGGGCTGCCGCCGGGAACCATCCAGATCCAGAACTCACAGGTAAAAGCCGTCTGACCGATGATGCTTTGGCCGACACATTCGCTCCCTCCCTGTGAACCTCACCGCCAACTCTCAATTTGTTATTATTAAAAGGGCTTCTTTACGTCTCACAGAAAACGCCCTGGGCGCCTTTTCATTGTCTCCGTCTGAACACAGCACGCACCCTAACCCCCAACCCCGACAGACAAAATGGAAATAGTTTATTCCCATGATGTTTAGGACCCGTGATGTTTAGGGGCCCTTACATAATCCTCTCAGGTTTGACGGTGAATAAATGTCATGCAAGGACATGCACTTAAGACTAACTTCATTTAGTAGATTAAATCATTTGTCATGATGTGATTTTACACAGATACAGGAAATACAACTCAAAGTTAATACAAAAACTGGTCGCCGTAAAGTGCCACACACTTTGAGAAAAGAACGAGAGTAAAGTATTGTGTAATTATATCTCCATGAAAGGCTTTAGAACAGACAACCCCATAGAAATACCTGGAATTAGATTTATTTTTACACAAAGACACATTTGTGGTTTCCTTTTTTTCCAGCTCAACAGGCTTCTGCAGTTATTTTAGGATATTTGTCTCCTCTGATCTTGAGTGTTAGGTTGTTGAGTAGATGAATAAGCCTCAAGTAATCAATAACAATCAATTCATTTAGCTGAAAGCTACATCATTCAAAAGAAGAGGTCATAACAGTTTTGGTTTAAGAGTATTGATTCAGATAATATTAATCAAAAAGACAAAACATCATGTAGAATATACGAGAAAAAGGCTGCTGTCAGTAGCTTAGAAAAGCTGGACAAAACTACTCCTGCTGCTGGTGCTACTACTACTGCTGATCCTAAGATTACTACAACTGTTACTGCTGCTGCTACTGTTGCTGCTACTACTGCTACTGCTAATCCTACTACTGCTGCTGGTGCTTTTACTACTAGGCTGCTGCTACTGCTACTGTTGCTACTAGTACTACTACTACTGATGCTGCTGCTACTACTATTACTGCTGTTGCTACTACTACTACTACTACTACTGCTGCTGCATCTGGTACTATACTGGTGCTACTGCTACTGTTGCTACTTCTACTACTACTACTATTTCTACTACTACTACTACTACTACTACTACTGCTGCTGCTGCTACTGTTACTAATACTGCTCCTCCTACTATTACTGCAACTGTTACTGCTGCTGCTACTGTTGCTGCTACTACTGCTACTGCTAATCCTACTACTACTGCTGCTGGTGCTTTTACTACTAGGCTACTACTGCTGCTACTGCTACTGTTGCTGTTGCTACTAGTACTACTTCTACTGATGCTGCTACTACTAATACTACTGTTCCTTCTACAACTACTGCTACTGCTATTACTTTGACAGTAAAACACTTTAGTTTCCAGCTTTTCAGTGTATTTCAGGTCTTAGCTTCTTCAGATAACAGAGTTCAGCTTCCAACTCAGCCAGTTTTACATGTCAACAGCAGTGCAATGCATTTGAGCTCTTACATTTTTCAACAATACTTTGCCATTTACTTTAGCTTTCTGCATTCACACACATTTTCTGCAGGAAATGCATTTTCTAGTTAATGATTTTAACAGCAGATAAAGACTTACCCGTCATACAGAAACAGTCAGTGTTGTTCCTTAATTTCATTGTCGGCCTCGATCACCAGGTGATGGTGGTTCACTTTTAGGCTGGTCAAACTTTCACACAACTGAAAGCATGATAATTTAGTTTTATATATAATTTTAAAAATGGTTGATTTGAGGATTGGCCAATTAAATATCTATTTTAAATTAGTTGCTACAACTTTGTCGCCTGTGCTACAAAGCTTTCAACTTCTGTAGCACCAGTTCTATGTGCAAAAAACTGAATGCACAGCCCTGCTTTCACTTTAGTAGACTTCACATAATAAGAACAACTCCTTTATAGGAAGTGTCAGCTGTGCATGTATTAAAAAGGCCTGATTAACTTGAAATGTTAGCGTGCTCTTTAGCAGGGTCTATTGTTAATTCAGAACGTATTGAGAGATGGATTAATTGCTTGCCGGGACAGTGATATTGTTTTCACCTTGTGAATCTGTGTGTGAGTGTTTATATGTCTGTCTGTGGACATCATTATGTTGTGTTTGCATCAGGTATGACTAAAACACTTCAGAGGGGAGCATATACTGTATGGAAATTGAATATGCATAAGCATGTAGGACAAAATGCATAAAGAACAAATGCAGGTCTGCTAAAGAATATGAAATTGATTAATTTCATGCAGAGCGTAGTAGTAGAAAGAATCCCGCCTGTCTTGGAGATAAATAACAGACGCACCTATATGCACTCATAACCATGCAGAACCCCCTTAACACACACACGAGGCCCATAAATACACACTCACACACACTAACATCCCCCTCATACTCCCCACATGAAACAAGAGACATTAGAGTTGCAGCTGGGTGTCACGTGGATAACCCTCCTCTTATACCCCCTCAGCCCTGGGAGTGTGTGTGTGTGTGTTGCGGGAGGAAAGCAAGGTTGAATTAATTGGCGGCACCGAGCTCGAGAGTGTGATTACTCGGGGCTTGTCGGCAAAGAAGCAACGGGGCTGTGTTCAATTCCCAGCCCACATGTAGCACTCCGCCTCAGCTGAGCCGAGGCGATTCACCGAGGCCTCCTCTGACTGTCAAGCACAGAATTACCTGCCTGAAACTGAGCCACTCTTCAGGCCACTGCTGCTGCACATGAATCACTGTTTGAACTCCCCGGATCCCAGTTTGTATTTATATCTATAAGCAAGTGTTGAGACTATCAAGGTCAGGAAAAGACCGGCCTCACCAGTGATGCATTAAATCCGCCTAGCCTGAGTCATACATTGAAATGTCTCAAGAAAAGAGCAACGATTCAGACTAAACATTATCTGTAATTCTGAATTCTAATTATTGTGGTTTGGGGGTTCATTGTCTGCCTACATGTAGTATCACATAGACTCCTCCTCTGAAGAGCAGCATTGAATGTTAAAGGAAAATAAGTTTTCATTATATTCTGTTGCTGATTTGCATCGTGCGTTGTTAATCTAAGCTGCTACTTATATTAAAAAAAGAAATACTGTGCCCTCATGCACACAAGCGTTTCCCTTTGGTTCCTACTGAAGACATACATCGTTAACGTCTCATAAATATTTTGTTTAATTTATTAAAAAAAAGGCTCAATGATATCCTAAAACATCTGGCAACTGTAGTTTTTTATCAAACATTACTTAAATAGGAGGAGATATTTTATGTTTGGGGACTATTTTCAGCGGCGGATTAATCCACATTTAGTGAGTATTTGTGGCAGCAGTATGAACTAAATCAACCAATGAAGGAACACAGAAGCTCTATGGCACAGAGGAAGAAGAGATATCAGGCTTTGACACACACACAATACTTGTTAGTAGATATAGACATTCACTGTTGGTTTGGGTCTTTAATGGGATTTGTTGATAATAAGACAAATAGAATAGAAAATAGAACTTCTTAATACCATGCAGCCCAACCTTTACCTAATATGTACTCTTGAAGTACTCTTATATTTGTTGAAATTCTACAAAACAATAGTGCTGCTAGCTCCTTTCTTTGGAAAAGAGTTGGCACCACTGGTTTAGTTTCTCCACATTACTGACCCTAGCTTTAACCAGAACACCCGAAACATTTACTAACCTTAACTTAACCTCGCCTGCAAACCACAGAACCCCGGATGACCATCACAACCCTAAAATATCCTCACAAGAATAGCGGAGTATGAAGTCAGTCCTCACAAGTACGGCTCAGCCAGACCAAACACATGGACTCACACACATCCATATGTGCACCGCAGGCTGTCAAACACTGTCAATACTCTGAGAGCATCTCGTCCTTCAGCACTTGCACTCCAAACAATAACATCTGAATAATGATTTCTCACTGAACACAAAGACGGGCTTAGGTCAACACACATGAAAGAGCGAGCCAAACGCTGTCACACTTTGTAGCAGCCCTCCACTAATTCAGCTGTGAAATCCAAACTTCTGACCGAAGGCTCGGCTGACCCTCCGCTCTTTTAAACTCATTGTCGAAGCACCGAATAGACGACTGACCCTCTTGTGTTTCCACACAGTCAAGGGTGCTGCTTTTTTTTATATTTTAAGTATCATTACTCAAATTCAGTTTCCATGGTGACACTTGAGGAGGTGTTTCTGCCCTTGCCACTGAAAAAAAAAAAAAAAAAAAGGTAATTGGTAGTCTCCCTTTGTTTCCGTGGCAACAATAACTAAGCCCTACCATCCGCTTCCTTTTTTTTCCTTTTCTTTTCTTCCCCTCTCTTCTCTTCCTGGTGTTGTATTGTAAAGGTAAACATGGACCTGTCAGCCCTGTTGGACAGTGAAGACAAGAAGTCCAAGAATAAGAGGGGGGTCCTGCCCAAACACGCCACCAACATCATGCGCTCCTGGCTCTTTCAGCATCTCATGGTGAGGCAGACAGAGAGTGTGTCTGGAATGGTCATACATGGTGACGTGTTATGAGGTGGCAGCTGTGGAAGCAGAGAAGGAGTGACAGATGTCTATGGAGAGTAAACTAGTTGAAGAAGGAGGTTTACTGAATAGAACATTTCAGTGTTTTCACATGAGACGTCAGAATCACTGAGGGATCGGCACGTACATGCTGTTAATTAAAGAAAAAGTGCTTGAAAACTGAGATGCTGTTTCTTCCTTCTGTCAGCACCCGTACCCAACAGAAGACGAGAAAAGGCAGATCGCAGGACAAACAAATCTAACGCTTTTGCAAGTGAACAACTGGTAAGATGCTGTAATAATGAACTTGAATATACTGGAGCTCCTCAGCACATTGCTGGAGCTGTGGTGCCATCTCCTGGTCTTATACTTCAAGTACACCTCAGACCAAATTGTGCCTTTCCTTATTGTCATGCATTGTTACTCTTCTTTTAAATTTAATTTTATCTATTGATGGGTTGAGATGAAAGATGGTATTTGTTAAAGAAGATTTTGTAGTTGAAAATATGTTGAAGTTGGTTGTAACTTGTATAATTGGTATCTGTAGTGATGTATAAGTCACATGACTTCTAAATGGACTGTATATAAGGAAAGCAGAAACAACATGAATCATTTTGGATTGACCTTCATTGAAGCTTTTACTCTCTTCTGGACCTCTCTCTCTGTGTTCATCCTTAAAGTTGAACTTGCTGTGCCTTCACTCTTACCCAGATTTCCCCTGGTGTCATATTCCAAAATACGTCATCCACAAATTATGATTGATGATAACCTATATCGGTTTTCACTTCCCTGAAAATGAGAATGTGTATCCCCTCCTGTACATCACTTGTCCTTTTTCTCGTTCTCGCAGGTTCATCAACGCCCGTCGGCGTATCCTCCAGCCCATGTTGGATGCCAGTAACCCAGACCCGGCTCCTAAAGCCAAGAAGATGAAGTCCCAGCACCGTCCCACACAGCGCTTCTGGCCCGACTCCATCGTGGCTGGAGTTCTGCAGTCGCACAGATCAGGAAACAACTCAGACAGTATGACGACACTAACATTTACCAAGAAAAAAAAAAAAAAGACAAACACACCTTCAAGTTTTCAATGTGTGTTTGAAATGTTCCCACTAGATGTCACTATTGACTCTCTATTTTATTTATGTAAGACGATGTGAAGGCAACAGTCAAGAACAAAGAGTATAACATTATTGGGGGAAAATTCAGCATTTGTCCGACAGGAATCTTAAATTAGATCTGAGTATGTGTTTGAAAGTGTGAGGGGTCTAACTCTCTAGAGAATAGTTAGATAAAGAAATAGTTTTCAGTCATCAATGGCCAATTTCAGGTTATAGATTTCATTGGGTGTAATTTTGTATCTGCTATCTCTGTACTGCAGCTCTAGCAGTGTGGAGAAGCAAACCTCTCTCAAAACCAAACTTCACTGTCGTCATTTCAACTGAACCAACAGTAATATGAGCTTTTCATTCAGGCAGAGGGTGTTTGGATACTTAAGCTCTGCTTCTAGGCAATAATAAACTGTACACAATGAATAGGTAAATTGTTAATTCGGTGCAAGTACTGCCAAATACATTAATTTACATATTCTGATATGAAATAATATCAATAAAACCATCGTCCAAATCAACTTATAGTGCGATCAAATGTGTTTCTGTCACTTGTATTTAAGTAATTAAGATGAGCGCCCTGGGCCACCTTACTTGAATGGAGAGGAATGGATGTTTGGTGTGTTAACTGTGTTTCTAACTCCTCACCCCTCTCTGTCTCCCTGCCTCCCCCTCAGACCCGCTGAGTATGGACAGCCTCCAGTCGCTGTCCTCAGACTCAGCCACCCTGGCCATGCAGCAAGCCATGCTGGGCGCCGACGACTCCATGGACGGCACCGAGGAGGAGGACGAAGAGGAAGAGGAGGAGGAGGAAGAGGAGGAAGGAATGGAGGAGGAAGAAGAGGAGGAGGACGGAGAGGAGGAAAACGACAGGGGGAGGCTAATGTCCAGCGGAGGAGGAGCGAGGAGAGATCTGCGCATGGAGCACAGAGAGGAGCTAGAGTAGTCGACTAGAGGGAAAGACTTTATGAACTTTGACCTCAGTTGTCCCCTTAATACGGCCTCATTCAAACCCACCTAGGACGGCTCTAATGCTAAGTGACTCTTGAGGACATGTTAGGTTTTTTCTCCAGACTCTTATGCAGAGCCACCGAGGAGACTAGTCAGACTCAATGGCCATCATGATTATGATTACAGAGGACGGATATGAGTTTAATGATGAATATGTGTTGTTTCATTTTACTATTGTACGTTCTCATGCAGTTGAGCTCTTGAAATATTTGGATAGTAGCAATTTTTTTTTTTTTTACTCTATAGCTCCTGTTATTTATGGACAGTAATGGCACAGGAACTAAAAGGTCGAAAAGATTACTGCCAGTTTTAAATTGAGACATTTTGAACAGCTTACGGTAACAGTTAAAGAGGCTCGGTGCTCTCTGAGAGCCGTGACATTTAGAGGCTGTTTTAAATTCAGGTTACAGTGAACTGAAAAAAAAGGAACAGTAGAAGGAGGAGTCTTGAGTAGTTGCACATGCATAAAAAACACACACAAAAAAAACCCCGACTGTATGTGAAAAACTTAAAATATTTTGGCACCAAAAAATGAGCAAAAAGATCTGCAGCTTTTTTAATTTTTACTGGCTGAAAGTATTCTCAATTTTCAACTGACAGTCTACACGTTAACGGTATAATATGTATCATACATTATATGAGAGAGAGAGAGCAGCGATGGAGTGAATGAAGAGAGGGAGCGGAGTTAGTGAGAACAAAGCAGTGAATCAGAGAAATCAAACGTTATCTTCTGATTGTCTTCACGGCGGTTACGTTCTAAAGCACAAATAAACACAACTCACAACTCCACACATCCCTGCCGGAAGGTGAATGCAGCCAAAGGGCAGCTCCATCCTGTCCTCTCTGCTTCGGTGTGTGGGGCTCGGCGCTGCTCTCGGTCAAACGTCGCACCGATAGCAGCGCTTTGCACACAGCAGAGGAGAGACGGAGGAGCAGGAGGGGGAACACTGGAGCACATGCACAAAAAAACACACTCCCATCCATCAAACATGGCCTCTTTGTCTGTGACAGAGCTAAAGGGGGATTTGTGCCCATGGATGTACAGTATCATGCTTGTGCCTCGGTATCAGAAACCGATTGGCGTCGCAAGGCGTTGGTATTTGACGACCTGAACAGGCTGCACACCCTGCATGCTGTTATTGGCTGTTTGCAGACGCCCAGAAGAGTAAAGCAACATAAGAAGGAGATGAAATCCAGGCAGGGCTGACCCACTGCTGGTGGGGTCATGGTGATGATTGAGAAGGATTATTTTTGTATGACATTGTTTTTTTTTTAGATAATTCCTGCATAATATACCTTTAACTGTGCAGTTAATGTGTCATTTTGCTTCCTAAAATAAGAGTGAAGAGCTAAAGGAAAGAGAGAGAGATTAACAAAAAAAAAAAAGTTGTTATGCTGTCCAAATATCTGCAGAAGTGACTGTATGTGTCGGCTTCCACTGCTAGGACGTCATTCACACCTTTTAAATGACTCATAGGTTCTCAGGTCGAACAACACTCTCATTCGGTGCGTTTCTTCCTCACGAGCAAAAACCCCTGGACTCATTGCCGCGGCGGCAAAACCTTTTAGAGCATGACTTTTTAAACAATCATTTTGTTTCTCCTCCCATGAGCAAAAATAAAAACAAAAAAATGGTAGTAAACCAGTACTGACTGCACATATAGTATGTATATCGGATTTTTCATATGTTTGCATTCTGGTGTTTAAGGTTTTCATATTTATTCTTTTGTGTGTGTGTGGCCTCGGAGGGAATCTCAGTGAACAACATGCCAGTTGCTTCTACATATACTGTAGGAATAAGGCTATTGTATCAGCTGGTGGGCCATGCACATACTTGACTTCAGCCATCAAGTCAGGCTTAGAAAATCGCTTGTGTATTTTTGTGACCTTGGGTGATTCTGTCACAAAATAAGAGCATGGCGAGCACTGACAGTCACTAGAAACTGTCTCACCCACATCTCAACATGGAGGGAGATCACACAGAGACGGTCAAAGACTTTGGAATCCCCCGACTGACAGAGCCGCCGTCTTTTACTGACAAACTTTTTCAAGGATACAAAGAAGACAATTTTGAGGGGAACGAGAAGAGAGAGAAAGAAAAGTCAGAAGTAACGTCTCTTTCAATTTTATGTGAAGGATTTTGAAGAAACTGTGAAACAATTTTAGCTCTCTGTTTTGTACTAAAACACAAATGGAGTCGCTGGTTTCTAATGTGAAGACAGAAAATGAAAAAAAACACGTTATATTGAATGTTCTGATTGTTCATTGTGAAGTATGTTGCTCATTAATATTCGTTTCTCGATTGCTTTTTTTTTTTTTTTTTAAATGGATCTTCCAGAGCAAGTGACAGACAATAGGGAATATTTCTATTCATTTGTACACTTGGTTGTCATAATCTATTGTGTTTCAATAGACCAATTTTAATAATTAAAACATGTAAAGGTACTGATTTTTGACTTTGTGATATTAAAGTTCTGCATATATTTAGGCTGAACAAACACATCCAGGGCCATAAATCCCTAAGCACTAAACAGAAAGAACAAAACAGTAGATGATGAACATGAGCATTGTTCTCAGCTCCACAGATCTAAGCCAGGATCACAATAGAGCAAAGCTTGTGTGTGTGACACTTCCCAACCCTCTGAGGCCCTGCTTCATTTCCAGATTACAGAGTTAGTCATCTAAATATTGGTTTAACTTCCATTTTCCTGTCACGTGTGGAGTCTCCCACCCACTGGTTACAGCTCTAGCCTGTGATTTAACTTGCTGGAAGAGGCCTGCCCAAATGTTCTCCCACCTACCATAAAAGAACCCGACAGAGCTCAGCACCACAGGGTTTCAACTTCTGCTCCCTCAGAGTGTATAATTGCATCCTTGCATTGTTTTACACGCCCCCTTCAAAAGGTCATTATTAAATTGCAGCAACACTTATTAAATATCTGTTATTGTCTACACCTCTGCTATGCTTTCTCCTCCTTCAGCCACATTTTCCAGTAGGAGGAATTTGAAATGCAGTGGCTTTGCATGTTGGGCTTCAAAATAACATATTATAGGGGGTAGGCAACATGTGATGAGATGATCAGTATTGACATTATCATGAAGAAGCAATGCTCAAAAGCTCCAAACAAACACACGGGAGACCACTGTCGTGTCTCGTGTGAAACCAAAAGTCAATGATGACTAATTTAATTTACATCTGTTACATAAATGACATAATAAACATACTCATTTTAAGCGTAACCATGGTGTTTAAACATAACCAGGTAGTTTTGTTGCGTTATTGTTTTGTTTCACTTCACAACATTAAATACGAGTTTAAATACTGCGGAAAAAAATATATGTTTCTCTCGAAACGTTATTGAAAATGCAGTTTAGTTGTGTGGGAACGAAACTTTGTAGGAGACAGAGTCGGGTCGAGTCTGTGCATCGGGCAAGTGTTGGATAGGCCTTCAAGGTGTGGGTAGGTGGAATAATACATCATTAATGAGGACATATTATTTACATTCAGGTGATTCTAACCCTCTTCTCTCCCGTTTGTCTGCCCCAACCCCACTCTTCTCCTCTCTCCTCTCTCAGCAGGGCATCATGGTGGCTCAGCGGTTGGCCTCACAACAAGAAAGTACTGGATTTTTACCTGGGGAGGATGATGAAGCATAAAGCCCATCGAGGCGCGACCCCACTCTGAGTCTTAACCCCCGGGTTCCAGATGCTCCAGATGCTTCAGCCACACCACGACCCCGTTAGGCCTCGTTCATCCCCACATGATCGACCCCTTTTCAACCCTCTCCTCGACCCCCACCATCCCACCGTATATAACCCCGACCAACCTTCAGCTCCCGTTCATCCCCCTTCCCTTTTCATCCCTCTCTGGCGAACCCCTAACATCCTAAGCTAACGTGACCCTCACCCAATCATCCCACCGAACTCGACCCTTACGACCAACCTTCGGCTCCCGTTGGTCTCCCGGTAACCGCCCCCCTTTTCATCCCTCCCATCGACCCCTCCATCATCCCGACGAACTCGACTCTTACCCAATGGTTCCCGCATCCTCCAGCCATTCCAAATACAACTACTATTGTACTGCACTAATGCCGTGGTCTTTGTTAGTGAAATATGTGCAAATAGCACAGGAGCATTATTTGCTTGGCAGTGCTATCATGGGTGCATTTCACCCTTTGCGGGTGCTTTGAGAATTGCTTTTTGTCTTATTTGCACAGGTTTAAGCCGTGCAATCCTTTTGTGACTTTGCCCCTCAAACTGGTCTTACTGGAGAATCGTATTTCATCTCCTCACTAGTAGCCAGAAACAACATGGCCCAGCCCCTTACTGTTCTGTAATACAAAAAAAACTCCTCAACCTTGAATGACATTTAAAGCTGATTAAAGTTGCAATAATCAATATCCTTTCTTTATGAAAAAAGGATGAAATGACTACTTGTATATGAAAGGGGTCATTCATAGTGACAAGATAACCTGACTCATCTTTACTGAGCATTTTAGCATCTTTCAGGTCATTGTTTTGGTTTTACGGACCGCAACTCTACTGTATTGATCTAACCGCTCTCATCAGTGACTACAACTATGTGCCCTACCTGAAGGTTTAGGGATTGGTAGAATTAAGAAAAGTTATTACTTTAAAACAAACTTGACGGTCGGCGTCGCCAGCAGCTTGGGAAACAGACAGGAGTACCGACACCGGAGCAAAGCAAAACAAATCCATGTATATGTACGTTATATTTAGGATATTTATGACAGCGAACCAAACTGAAAATGTAACGTGTATATACTGTTTTTGTCATCTGATCCTGTCAGCTTTGGAGAGATCATAGACACGTTTCATTTTCAGTTCAGTTCCCCGTCAGACAGGAGAAGGAAAGAGCTGTCTGAGAGGTGAAAATATTCAATATATAGCGTACACTTAAAAGGATATAGATTTTTTTTAGGTGAGCCTTTCTTCAGGTGGCTAAAATAAGTTTTTCTGCCGTTCCCGTCCACAGCACTGTATTGCTTTGCTTCGGTGCCGCTGCTCCTGTCTGTTTCTCGATGCCGGGGCACGCCAAGCGTCATTAAGTGATACACCTACTATGGATAAGTAGCTCATACCACCCCACCTCAAAACACGCAAACTATCCCTTTAAGCATTTCAACAAATAACCAATGCTGTTCTTTTTCTGGTGAAAACAATTCTGTTTGTAGAGATGCAATTCAACACACCATCTGTAACAATGAACTGCACTTGACAAATCTGATTGCATACTGTGGCTCTTCTTCATTTACAGCACACAATATAATACGGAAACATATAATACAGATCCCATGCAATGGCCCAATGTTGTTTGTTTCATTTGTATTCTGCATGTTGTCAGATTCAGATACACCACAATAAAGTTCTTCCCATCCACAGAGGTCCTGTCAGATCCATTTATTCAAATACAATATTTACACACGGTTAGTTTTTCTCTCAAACACGTACACTAGGCAGAAACATGACCATCCCTGTTGTACGGTACAGTAGCTCAGCTTGCAGTCGCTCCGAGGCTGAAGTGCAGTAAAAATAGTCTCAGAATGACAGAGGCTGAAAAAGCCACTGGCAATGGTTCACTTGTTTGAAGTGGGCCAAAGCCACCGTGCTTCACAGCGTGGATAGACCAGAGAAACACACACACACACACACACACACACGACTGCATTGCCCAATGTTGAGTACTGGAGGTCTGCTGCAGTCAGTGCCATCTGGGCGCCTACATGCTCCCAGATGTCCACTCTGTAATTAGAGCCAGACCCGGCTCGGCCTGGTCCAGCCCAGATCCAACCTCTCATTTACAGAGGCCCTCCCTGTCAACTTAAGAAGCTTTCCAGCACCGTGCAGGCTTTTAGAGGAACTCTTTGGCTCTGCAAACACATGTTCTAATCGTATCACCATAGAAAGCTGGAAGACTTAAGGTGAGTTGGCTCCATCATATGTTAATTGTGATGTATATTAATTGCATTTTTGATTGAATTTCCCCCAATTTGGAAAAGTAATCTTCTCTAGAGGTTTTCTTTTATTAGTGTAGATTTATTTACAGAAGGTGAAGAACGACCGAGACGATAAGGTAGAGAAAGGCAAGCAGTAGCATGTGACGAAGGTCATGAGTCTGATTTGTACTTACAGCACTGAGAGCACACGATATCTCCTTTTGCTACTTGGCTGTGTCAAAAAATAACCCTTTTTTGTTATCACTGGGTAGGAGATCAAAATGTCCATCGCCCAGGCGGCGGCCAAGGCCATGCTATCTGATGCCCTGCTGCAGGCCAGCCCCGGGATAAACCGGATCAGCCACCTGGAGCTGGAGCTTCCTCTGGACAAGGTCATCAAGTTTGTGTCTGTGGGCCTTCCGCTGATGCTGGTGTCCATGGCCTTTGCCCGCGAGATCTCCCTGGGTGAGCTGCTCTCTGTCTCTTTCCTTTTTTAATACTATGTCAGGACATTTTCTGTGTTTCAGTTACGCTGTTTGGTGCTGTCCTCTGTAAAGAAATCATGTACTGTTTCTCCTTAAATTACTTACTTGCTAAACAGCATTTAGTTGAACTTGTGATAAGGAGGAATATCATGCATACTAATATAAAGCTACTTATAATTCCTGTGTCATTTAATTCACCGTTAACACAAGGATTTAGACAGAAATCTAATTTATCATGTATTGAAGAAGTGACCCAGATGTGTTATTATTTCAGAGCTGAGTTAAAAGTTTTGAACCATGTGAGCACGTCTCTTTCCCAGCAGGCTTTTACACTTTCTTTGCACTCAGATACATCTCCTCATCCTGTACCATTCCTACTTGAGGAAAACTAAAAGCAATAACAAGGAGAGCTATAATTACACAGCACTTTCCTGAACAGAAATAGGGTGCTGTAAAGCAAGAGGGAGAAAAAAACACTTAAACAACAACCTATCATAAAATGAAGACATGCTGACTTGTACACTGCGGACGTATACTGGCGGTGAGGAATTTCCTGGAGGGAAAAACGGCCCGTTTTGCAGCTGCAGCGCTCTCCATCAATACTGGACCAATTTCAAAGAATTGTTGTCCCCGTTAGAAACCAAAAACATGGGTTGAAAAATACTGTTTCCCTTTTAAGACCTGCATAATAGATACCACAGTAATGATGTGACAACACAAAATGAAATCCATTAATCAGTTTATTGACTGTTCTGCTTTAAGTGTTTTAGAGGAAAGAGGAAAAAACACGTTTTGAAAAAGAAAAGTGGTGTTTTTTTTCACGACACATGCCCACAACCATGTCTGCCCATGGTCATTTAAAGAACACAAAAAGCGCAGCTGACAAAGCAAAGTATATGTGGCAAGTCTACAGCACAAGTCTGTTGCTGAGGAAGCTGACTCCCGTGACTTTGAACTAAGCGTCATCTCTCCAGAGCTGGTCTGCAATCAGCCTGATGCTCCTGATGCTAATTGCCATGGGGATGATTGAGAGCAGCGTTCACTAACGCTGGCACGCTGTAATTACAAGGCGAAGTTCTTCTGTGGCAGCTTCGAGTCAAATGAGAGGATATGTTGATTAACTACGGGGATGGGGGGGGGGGGGGTCGTAGAACACGGATCTTGGCTGCCTATCTGCTGGGTTGTCAGTTTCACAACAGTGCTTGATTGCACTGCTGTCTGGAGTCTGGTTTACTTGCACCTGGACTCTCAGCCAAGAATGCTTGTACAAAGCACAAATTTGGGGATGATCTGCCAATGTTAATTGGGGAGTGGGAGTAGGAGATAGGAGCGGTGGCAGAAATGTAGGTTCCCTCGCTTTGCCAAATGGCTCACAGGGCTGGGGAGTTGAGCGGGAAGAATATTTTACAAGATTTTCATGAGAAGGCACGTGCTGTCGTTTTTTTTCATTTAGAGTTCACAATGCATGCGCCCACACATCATACACTCACAAGCAAAGTGGAAAAAATAGATTCCCACAGTAAGCTGCATGAGAACATACAGTGGCGTCAGATTGTATTATATCTACAGCACTCACCATGACTTAAACCTCAGCAAGTACCAATGAATGCAGCTTCCATCAGCAAAATATAAGATTGTAGTCTTGGGAGGCCCTGAAAGCATCACACCATTCACTAACGGATTTGTTTAATGCAAACATGTTTGCACAATTGGAAGCAAATTACATGAATGGATCCATCATGATTGTTTGTGAAACTTGTAGGACAAATAATGTGACAGACAGCTTTACAAAACCTCTTTAGAAATGATATACTTTAACACTATTTCATTATGTGGCTGCCAATACTGGATGGTGATGAACCAACCGCTGTTCTGCTCACTAGTTTGACCATCTGTTTTCAATACGTCCTTACAAATAGGCACAAAACACAATATAAATATAGAGAGCATGATTGACCAATAAATACTTCTAAATCTCAAATCAAACGTTCATTTTATTAGATATATTTTGGCCAATTTCCATTATTCAATATGTGTAGGTGAAATTTGAAGAATGCTATGGCTGGTGTTGCTGTACCATATACTTGCATATGCATATTGCTTTCACCTGCAGTATGTGGAATACTATACATGTTATATGGGCAACCATATGGGACACTAACCAACAATACATGTTTAGTTTGTTCTGTGTCAGTCTAGAAATACAAATACTCTTCTTTCTGTAAATATTTAAGGTCACATTTAAATTGAATATCCTCCATCATAACCCCAGCTGCCAAAATTATATTTTATCTGTCACCATCAATATGTTAAAATTTGGCTGATTAATAACACACACTGTCGTATAATTGGACCCTGAAACCAGGCAGGAGACATCACATCCTGACAGTAGTTTAGTGGTGGTATATTTCTACTTACAGAAAGCTGGACAGATGTGGTGTTGTAAAAAAAGAAAGCCCCATGTTTGTGTTCTAAAGGTCTGAATTAGGTGGGGGCACACCCTTGGTGTGTTCCCTCCCAAGCTCTCTGCTTAAGGGTGGAGCACCCTCTGGGAAATGACAGATGGGTGCGGAGCATGGATTCAAGTGGTCGGGCTACATGTGGTTATATCAAGGTGAACTAAATATAAGGTGGAGGAGGCCACATTTGGAACGGAGTCACCCAGGGTTTTAAATGCCAGGTTGCCATTTGGAAACATATGATTTCTCCAGAGAAATTCTGTACCACTGAAAAGAAAAAGGGCATGCAGACGCTCACGTGTCTGGTGGTGGAACTCCAGTACTATGTGTGTGTGTGTGTGTGTAGATATCAAGTGCTTAGAGATTGCAGAAAGTAATTTTCCATATTAGCAGATAATGTGTCAAGTCAACATTTGTTTATTCTGCAGGGCCTCAGATCAGCTGTTTCCCTCCCAGCAATTTCACCATCAAGCAGGCAAGCTACGTCGACACGTACTGCTGGGACTCTCTCATGCATCACGAGTTCGACAGCGATGGGAACTTCGAGGAGCGCTCGCTCTGGGTACACAAAGTAAGTTGAGAGATTCTGATCAAGCTTGTTATTCCCACATAGAGTGGCTCATGAAGTTAAACTTGCAAAACTTCAGTTGAAGATGTCAGTTGGACCCCTTTCATAAGAAGCAGAGTACATTTTGTGTTGCTAAAACCCTTTGCGTAGTATTCAGACCCAATGCAAACAGGAAAGCAGTTCTAAACCAGGACTTGTGGTTGTTCATTTGTAATACTGTGTTTTGAAGCCAGTGTTTATTTTGCCTCTCTCCCTCACCTTTTTTCTCTCATTGTCCATCCAGATGTTCCCTTACTCTCTTCTGGCCATGGCAGTGTTGATGTACCTGCCGGCTCTGATCTGGCGCCAGCTCGTCGTGCCCTCACTGGGCTCAGACCTGCTTTTCATAATCGAGGAACTGGACAAGTCGTACAACCGCTCAATCCGAATGGCTCAGAACATTCTGGATATGCGCCAGAACACTAAGAACCCCCTCACATTTCAGGCTGAACTGCAAAGGTAAGAGACCAGCGACTGTTGGCTTGTAGCACGAATATTCATTGCTCTTTATGTCTCATTCAAACAAAATGCTTTTCATATCCAATGCTTTCAGTAAGCTGATCTTATGAGCTTTGATTTACCCCAAAACCTCTGTTAAATTAAACTTGACTCCCATAGTCAAAGCAAATGAAGAGGATCTGCTTACAGAAGGTTACAGAAGTGATCTTGTGGGCAGTTCCTCGTAGCCTAAAGTAGAAGATCGTGGTTTGGTTGGGCCACTCCCAGCGTGGAATGTGTGAGTCTGTATAAACATGAAGGAGAACATGGTGCTGAGTTTCTTTTCCTTGTTCAATTGCAGGGCCAAGAAGAAGCGGTACTTTGAGTACCCTCTACTGGAGAGATACATGAAGTGCAAACAAAACTCCTATTTCCTTGTTAGCATGCTTTTCTTGCGGGGCTTCCTCCTCCTGACCTTCATGACGGCTTCCTGTCTCTACCTGGCCTACTTCCACCTGTCTGCCTTCCTGCAGGACGAGTTCAGCTGCTTTGTGCGCACGGGCATGCTGCGTGACCAGAACTGGGTTCCTGAACTGGTTCAGTGTAAAATGATTGGCCAGTTGGTTTTTCAGGTGATAAGCGTGGCCAACGGCGCCATCTACGTCCTGTTGGCTCCCATTGTCCTCTTCAGCCTGATTCGGCTTTTCGTTTGGGACACCACCTTCTTCTCCGTCTACGAGCTCCTCCCAGCCCTTGACCTCATCAACCGCCGTAGACTAGGCTGCCCATTGAACGACCTCAACGTCCTCCTGCTCTTCCTGCGTGCCAACGTAGCTCACCTGATGTCCTATGGGAAAGTGAGGGCACTGTGCTCGCTGGCACCGCCACAGGTGGGCAACGCCACCGCAGGGCAGGGATTGAACGCCATGCTGACCCAAGAGGAGATAGAAGAGCGTGAAGAGGCTGCAATGGAGCTGGCGGAGGAGGTGGAGGAGGCCAAGGAAGAGGGGAAGCTCAACCTAGTGGATATCATGACTATTCTGGGAGCGGCGCAGGGACGAGTGGTGAACTGCAGCGAGAAGAGGCCTCTGGTGGAGGAGAATATGAGTCTCGGTACCGTAACACTTATCTACACACTCAAACGCATTCTGCTAGTGGCTATTTTTGTCTACATCATTTGGGATGTACAGAAAATTATTAAGTGACCTCCAGACTCCCAGATACAGGCTCTGAAAATGAATAGCACGTGTTTTAAATAAAAGGTAGCATAAGCAGTTCTCACTGAACAGACACTGAATACAGAATAGGGTCAAACCTGAGGAGGCAGTTTGAGAAACATTTGCAACAAATACAAATCAATTCAAATAACATTGTTTAGTATTTTCTTTTCTCTCTATTGTATATAACTGTATTGCTTCTGCTTTCTTTATGAAGCCAGACTGAACTGCCTATATTTCTAAAAGAGTCTTTGAAAAGCACTGGCTAATGTAGAAGAGATAGAACTGTGGTACTTCCTAGACCTAACCGCCCTCTCTATCTCTTCACAGAGCCAAACCACCAGGGGTACCATGAGTTGAAGGAGACTGCACCATTTAGTCATTACTAGGCCTCCTATGGACTGAATCAGTGCGATAACAATGGGGGGGTTGGTACAATCTCTCAACAGTAGATTTCCAAGAGTACTGTACCCACAAAGACTGTGGACATCAATCAAGGGTTTCTGTGGTCTGAAGACAAAAAACAAAAAAAACTCTTTTAGAATTACAGGGCAGATTGTTCTGGCTAGAAATGTCAATGGATTTAGATTTGTCAGTTTTCAGCATGTAACTGCCAAAAACTTTTTATTTCTGCCTCTTACTTTGGTCCCATGTATTTTTTATTATACATTATTATTATTCCTTGTGATGACTAGGAGTCCAAGAGAGCATGCACGTGGAATTGTCTGTTGTAATTATGGTGAGAGAATATAAAGTTGAGCATCATGACTCGTATATGCATACTCCCAGAAAAGTTCTGGGAGTATGCATATATGCATGTAATTTGAGAGGCAGAAAAATATTGTATAAGAACATTTGTGTGAATTAGCAAAGTGTATTCTATGTACTTCTAAATAAACTGTGTGTGATGTTTCTGTCATCAATATCTCCAATCAATCATCCAAGATCATATTTGTTTACTTTCCTGCAGTTGTATAACTTTTTGTGTGTTTGTTTTTATTTGTAAAGTAGAAATTTGACAAATAATCTTCCGATGTAATACATCAGAAAGTCAAACTGAACTACCCACTTAAAGCTTCAGTAGGGCAAAAATGACATAATAACCTTTCAGCATATTGTAATTCAAGTGTTCTGAGAGAAAACTAGACTTCATATTGGCTGTGCTCCGGTCATGTGACCGGAACTTGGCGTTCCTTCACCAGATTTCACTATGGCGGCACAAACGTTCTCATTTTACAGCAAAACCGTGCACTAAAAGATGATTCGGAGAACATCTGAGGAGAGAAATAGACATTAACGTAACAGAATATTGATTCATATTTGATCAGCGCTGCCTAGTTTGACCATTTGGTCGGAGTTCAGAGTGATTGACAGCCGGCTCTCATAGACAACTGGACAGTAGACCTCAGATCAGCTCTGACTGCTTGTTTTCCTCCGGTCTGTGAAATCTTGCAGATGCCGTTAGGAGCACCGGAGGACACCGGAGGATACAGAGGAACATGAATTTTTTCAGGTTACCTGTTTCATGTTCTACTGTGACGATATAGCGTTTTATAGAAATAACCTTTTTTGATCATATTTGCTCCAATCTCGCTGACGTCAGCTTTAAGGGCAGCAGAGAGCCTCTCGCTTTTGTAATGCTTTTATTTTTAGTACAGAGCTGGACTCAAGCACTGCTGTTTCTGTCCTCAGATGTTGGATACTTTTACTTACAGAAGGTAGACGGTGAATAAACAGAACACTCTTGTTAAGGTCATAGTTTACAGTTGTATTATTAGCTGATAGGTTGTGCAGTATATTGTTTTCATTATTGCATCAGTTGTCACTGGCATCACAGTATTTAAGAGCATAAAGTAAAGTTTTTATTAGAATGACGTGCGGGTTGAGTGTTTTAATTAGTTGACTCAGCGTTGTTTTGGGTCAAAGTGCCTGTACTTCATGTTTAACTGTTAATTAAATAGATGAAACCAATAGATAGTAAACATGTGGCATCCACCATTAGCCGTGTGCTCCGGGGTGACCAAACGCCATCTGAGAGGAGGCTTCACTGGACACGAATTACAGACCCACTACCTCTCTTACACGGACCGGCCTTGGCAAAAAAATATAAGTAGCAAACTGTTCTGCTTGTGCCGCCATGTGTGACTGTTCTACCCAATGAGCCCAGAATGTGCAGCAGCAGTGAATTATCCTCAGAGCAAAGCATGCAATTATTTTGATGTAGTTGAAGACACAAGGCAGGCAAGTTGCCTGCTGGGTAATAGAGGCCATTGGTGTATAGCAGGAAAGAAATGTAGATCTGAAAGTGGACAAGTGTTTTATTAGTGAAACAGGAAGTCACGGGCCACGGGCCACTTTATAGTCAAAGCATTTTCAGCTCTTGGATATCCTCTATGCTAAGATAATTGTTCGGCTTCCACGCTGCTCCACTCCAAAACTTTAAAGGAAAGCTGGTGATTCTACTTGTCATCAACACTCATGCGTGTCAGATCCCGTCCTCTATCATCCATCTGGCACAGAGCTAGAAAAAGCGTCAGACAGATGGTGATGATGAATGTTCTCAACTGTGTATTTTGAAGAGGAGCAAACTTTAATTCAGAGCTTAACACAAAGGCAGAAATATCAGTATCTGCTGTTTGTGATGCTGTTGGCTGTACAGTAGCTGGCTGGATCAGGCCACTTGAGGGCATCATTGAGTCACGCTGAAACTAGACTGCCCGCATTGTTTTGATAGCTGCAATATATTAATTTAGGGCTGCATCACGAGTAGGGTCAGTGTTGATATTTATAATTCCTGTAATCAAAACAAAAGGGAATGCAGTCTCATTCAAATCGGCCTTATCAGGCGTTCACCAGGTCCTCCTCCTCTGCCAGAGTCTGTGAAAGCTTCTGTGCCGCAGCCAATTTCCCAGAGTCAGTATAAGTGTGAGGAGGCTGGTGTCGCTGTGATTGGAGCTCTGCCTTTTGGAATCAAGAAATTGTTGACAATCTTCATCGAGTTCAGTTATGTCAGCATGCTGGACACCAACTTCAACAGTTTGCACTCAGTGTTTCCCCAAAATGTTGGGCATGATGCTCATGCTTTATAGCAGGATTTGTCTGAGTGAAATGAGAGACTAAAGGCGTCCTCAGATTGCTCAACACTGTCATTCCAGCCTGCCTGGATAACAGTGATGACTCTGTTACATCCAAACAATGCTGAGGCGATATCATCACAGGGGTTTACATAACTCATGTAGCTCACAGCGCAGCAGCAAGCTCAGTGCAGGATCCAAGTGAATTTGTTCTGTTATACAGTTCGACAACTCTCTCTGCCCTGAACATTCCCCTCACTTCTGCACATGAAATCTACTGGTGATAATGGATAGAAACATCAGATTACTTTGCATAATCGTTTTTCTTTCCACTGTGTATGGCGAGGAAGACACACACGGAGGGCCAGAACATCATTGGTACCCGAATATACTGAGCATCAGAGCTCTACGTTGCACTACATCTGCGAAATTTACATTGAACTATTCTGTTATGTTGGTCTTCTTATGCACATTACCATAACCTTAGCTTTGCACTACCCTCATTCCCACTAACGTCTTTTTGTCCATTACAATCTGTGTGTAGCAGGAGGGGGCTACCACTGTTTCATTGCACAATGCTGTATTGTATAAACACAATAAAGCTGAACCTTGAACCTATATGTGTGAGAGGCTGGTGGGAGAAAAGGGCAAATGAGACTGACCACACTACCGTCTAAACAGGACTAACGTGTGAGGAAACTGATTATCTTTAGTGATGACGGATGCTTTGTTCATGTCAAGTAATAGCTACCTGAAATACTGCTAGCGTCTTCCGTGTTGTGGTTTTACAAATACCCTGTTTTGCCGTTTAGATCGCTGGCTTTAAAAGAATCGAGGTCAGAAGCCTACAGATCAGATTCTTGAGGACTCTAAAGTGGCAGCATGCAAAGCAGCAGCTGATAGTACACCATTAAGCACGGTTGAGGTGACCTCCAGATCTTGACACAATTGATCTACTGTATCTCACCTCCTTGCTCAGAGGGCCGCTTAATGAAGACAGAACCTTTAATCAAAACACACTGAGCAGAAAACACACACACACACACACACAAGTTGCTTTGTGTTGTTGTCGCAGTGATTAGAGGAACCTTGAAAAGCTGTAGGTGCCTGTCAGGGCAACACGTTCTCATCCCAACGCGTTGCATACTGACACTGTATCAGGATCATATGTTTGTTGGACCCACTCACCTCACTCTTTATACTAAGTCACCACACTCCCGACCGCTTTCTCCGAGTGTCTAATATTGACACAGATGGGTTTACATTGTAGTTAGTTGAAAGCCCGCTGCGTCTCATATACGCTAAAGGGTGCCTTGTGCGTCGGTATCAGACGCCGAGGGCCGTGACAAAGCGTCGGTATTTGACGTCATGGTAATGAGAATGGGTTGGTCAGGGAAGGGTGTGATTATATGGGACATAATAAAATACATATTTCTTAAAATGATAGTATCTGTTAGATGATAGTTTTTCCAACATTTACTAGAAGCTAAATGATATTATAGATTTTAGCAACATCTTTAAGAATGAAGCAGCCTTTGCTCCGGTGCTTTTACACAGTACCCTCGTTAATATAGTGGAAGACTGAGGCTAATTAGAGAAACTCCAAAAAGAAAAAAAAGAGCCAAATCTTCAGCAGTCCTCGTTGACCCCTCTCAGCATGGAGAGCTCTTCATCTTTAGAGGGCGGAATAAATGTTCACTCTACATTTGACTCACAAGTTTCCTCTCAAGCATGCTTCCCCTCCTCTGAGTGACTGATCTTTGTCTCTTTTCCTGGGGTTTTGAGTGGCCCTCTTCTCTTTGTTTAGCCATATTGGCTAACACTGTCAATGCTAAGTACCCAGACCTCCCCCTTCACACAAAGCACAGCCTGGACAGATTACCTGTGTGGTCAGCGGGTGGCGGCTGCCTCGCTGAAAGTCTGCATGTTTCATGCGTTTGGTGTCCACACCAGCAGCCCTTTCTTTCTACTTTTGCCTTCCATAATGGCCATTTCATTTCATTATAAATGTAATTTATATTTATTTTAGATGGAAAAAGTTTAAGAAACGTGTGGTTATTTGTAAATAATAGTAATAATCCGAGATTAAAACCCCTTACTATATTCATTCATGGAGCTCTGCAAGTCACTGCATGTTCTACAACACTGTCCTGTAAATATTTCAGAATAAAAGCCTTGTGTTAACGAATTAAGGAATTCTGTCCACAGAAAAAAAAAAACGCTTGAGGGCTTTTATTTTGAAATGTGTTGATTTAAAAATAAATCTTTACTTCTTTTCATGTCCGTGACATATTCTACAGATACAGACATTGAAACTGTAGTAATGTGCTGGTATGATGTCAATATACTGTCAAACGATCATTTTCACTGCACCGCCGAAATAAAGAACAACAGGTTCCTCAGCCGCCAAGCGCTGCTTACACGGGCAGTCTGGACACGCCGTAATGGTGATGCAATTTTAGTAACACTAAATAATTCTTAAATACTATTTAATATCTAAAAATAACTATATAACATCATATAATACAATGTATTTATATATATAAAAAAAATTCTTATATGCAATTGAAACTGCAGGCCAAGTCTGACCTCCAGCGTGACTCGAGTCCGCCCTTCACTCCTGACTCATAGTGTCGGCGAGCCGCTTACCTCAGGTGTCAAAGTAAAGCACGGCTGTCAGCAAGTAAGGATGTGAGATGACAGAGAAAGGGGGGGCTGACATTGTATTTCAGTCAGTGCTGTCAACTCCTGACACTGATAATATCCTGACAGGTGGATATATCTCCTCTCTACTCCACTTCTGTAGAACAGTGAGCAAGTGTGACACTATTCATTTAGTCATTTACACCACATACTCCAAAATAATAAGCTGGTTGTTTGAGAAAAGAACTGACATCACATAAGTGAGAGAAAGTGCTGAGCGATGCACCCACAGACACAAGCAACTCTGTAAGTCTGTTGTCTGCATGTTGCTGCTGCTTTCTTTTATATTGCCTAGTTTTGTTGGTGTGATGATTATGCTACACTAATCTTGCTTGATTACTTTTTTTTGTGGTTTTGTAATTTTTTTATTGAGACATCTGTACAAAATGCAGATTACAGTAGAACACTGTTAAAGCAGCTTGCCAAGACAGCAATTCTCCAACTTGCTGTTGCACTCAAATGCTTAATTTCCATCATTTTTTTGGACTCTGCAAACATATTCTTCAGATTTGGAATCAAGTCTACTTCTGTTAGCTTCATAATTATGGCTAGAAAAATGCTAATTTTCTAAATGGCGGAAATCCCACGTCCAGATGACCAACAAAATCCAATCAGTTGTTCCAATCTGTCCACCAGATTTCATTAGGAAGTCTGTTGTTAGGCTCTTGACTTCTCCTGCCAATAGACAGACCAATAAACTAACTGATGGGTAAGCATAACCCAGCAGTAATAACATTTATTTGATTCTTACACTTATAAGAGTTAATGATTCACATTTCACACACTCCTCAGTCCCTTGTGTCAGTCTGCAGTAAACATCCCTCTGCACCACCACCTTCTTAGCTGCCTTTACTCGTGTGTCAGTAAAGTGTGTAGTCTCCTAAGGCTATATACAAAGTTTGGTGTTGAAAGATCAAAAAAGGTAATGAAAAGCCTTCAGGGGTAAGCTGTTCAAAACATCCCACAAATACAGGTTAGTGTAGTTCGATGGAACTTGAGACAGATTTGTACCGTAGTGCGAGGACAGGTATGTCAACACGTTCCCATCCCGACTCGTGACGCTCTGTCTAACATTGTATTCATTATTGCATTATGTATTAATAGAATTGAAAATCATCCTCCTCACCTACAAGGCACTAAACGAACAGGCGCCATCATATCTTAAAGAGCTCATAGTACCCTATTACACCACTAGAGCACTGCGCTCCCAGAATGCAGCAGGGTTACTTGAGGTTCCTAGGTGGGCCTGGGTCCACCCACTTGGCACTCAGGCCCACCCAATCAGAAGGCTTCCTTTTTTTGCTGGATCATCCAGTGAACAGCGCTGTTTCAATGATCTGACTACGACCATAAAGCCTAGAATTTAACTTTATCCATTTTAGATAAATACACTTCCTAAGGTGTTTATTATCTACGTCAACCAGTTACACAAAAGTTAATTTGAGTATGCGGATACATTTGGCTTAATTTCACCAGATAACACCATCACCTGTTAAACGTAAACACCTGTACACTGAGGAACAGAAGCCGGAGGAGCAGGAGGAAGAAGTCCAGCCATCGTCCTCAACCGTATATTGAAATGTGTTTGTGTATTTGTGTCAGAGTGAGTGTCTGTCCGTCTTGTGAGGATCTTTGTGTGGCTGTGTATTTGTGTCAAAGTGAGTGTCTTTGTCTGGTGAGGATCTTTGTTTCCCATCTAGGTGCTCTCTCTCTGATGGGCTGGAGGTGTGGGTTCAGTATGGGTTGTGTCTGCTGCTGATTGGTCCAACCATCATCTCTGCAGTTTAAAATGCTCAGGTAGTCTGACAGCAGTCTGACAGCAGCCTTGTTCTGTCCTCGGCCTCCAAACCTTTGTGTTAAAGCTGATCTACAGTTGAATCAGTAGCCTTAGTGCCCTAGTTGGCTTCATCATTGTGTAACTTGTTGTAGGTTTTCTTTGTTGCTAAAAACCCAGAACAAGGCCTACTGGTGAAAGATAAAAACTGTCATCAGGGCATCACATCAGACTGAACTCTTTGTCCCTGTTCACCTTTGAAAGGGACTATGAAGTCATTTCAGTGTTCAACACCAAGAAGCCCCGTCGTCTCCTGCTGGAACCATCAACAGTAAGATCATTTATGGACTAATGGCCGATTTCATTATTATTGTTTGTTGGGTTTTATGCTGATGTTGCTGCCAGCTGTGTGTGTGAATATGTGCTATGCTATGCTATGCTATGCTGTTTCTGTTTGTCTTGTTGGATCAGAATCAGCTTGATTGTCCAGGTATGAGTAGACCTACACACAGAGAGGCTACCAGGAGTTTGACTCTGGTTGTTTTGCTCTCATTGTACGACGGAAAAGAAGATAAATATACATGTCAGGTGACCTGTAACATTCCCTCTGATGATGATGATGATGATGTAGAAGGCTTGTAGGATTAAACTGTGGTGCATGGCTCCTATTGTGGTTAACATCTGTCTTTCAGAGTCTTATAAGTAGATGTTTGGTCTTGGACGGGACAGACCAACCTGATTTTCTCTGTGCCCCCCCACACTGCGATTTCTGCCTATACATACACATATTATTTATAATATTAAATGTATTTGAAGTATGAATGTGTGCATTAAATATGTGAATATGAGTAAATGCATGCATGTGTGAGTTGAAATATATAAATATGATAATTAAAATGTGTGGGTGTAAGAATGAAAATTAATTAATGTGCGAGTGAAAATCTATGTATTTGAAGGAGAATGAATGTGTGTGAGAATGCCAGAATGAATTATGTCTTGTGCGGTCCCTGATATGAGCCTAGCGTGTTCACGTGGATGTGTTTCATCTGTAGTCAGTACAAACTACATGGTGTGAAATGGAACGCCAAAAACAAGAATGGCGTTGTTATTTCACGTGAAATGACTTACAAATTGCCGTGTCATTCATACGCCAATTACAGACGACACCACAGAACATTTTCGAATGAGTCCATGATGTCGGTGATGTAACGGCTCACGCTGAATCATTTCTCTTTGTGAGTCGGAGAATATGTCAGATCTGTTCAGTTTGATGTCTGACAATTTTCAAAGACCCAAACTCATTTGCATGCGTGGAACAGTTGGAAAGTTTGACCTCTGCCTTGTAGCTACAAATCCAATTAGTTGTGTTGTCCAGTAGTTTCAGAAAGCTTAACCAATGTGTCAGAGAACTCAACATCAATTGCACAGTAAACCCTCTGAAATCATGTGGATCTCTGCGTTTGCCACAAAATTCAAAGCAATCCCTGTTTTCCTGTGTCACACGTTTCTTTTATTATTTTCTGTTGTTGTATTACCCTTCACTTCAGGGCTATTGGCAGACATCTGATCAGCCGTAGGAAGCTGACACACACACACATGTGTATATATATAAAGAGACAAAGTCAAAAACAATAACTTCACTCATTTGGCATTTGTCATGATAAGGACGTTGTGTGTCACAAGCTCTATCTGATGCTATTTATCGCCCTGTAGCGGAGATAGATCACATCAACGTGTGTTTACAGGTGTTGGGGAGGACTAGTGCATATTATGTGTGGCTCCAGAGGGGAGCCGCACACAGAACATTTAAACTAAAATTCTTATTTTACACTATTCTTGAATTTTATAAATGTATGCATTTATATTATTTGCATAGATCCTATTTTTCAGCATTATTATTTGCACTTTTGTTATATTTATTTCTTATTTATATTTTCTTATGATATGTTTATATTCTAGAACGGGAGCAAAATGTAGCTCAATTCCCCCCCGGGGATTAATAAAGTATTTCTGATTCTGATATTTATTTCCTTGCAGGAGAGCGGGAAGTTGGTCCCAAAGTGTCCGCTGTATTGATACCCTCCATAAAGAGTTGATTCCTGATAACACCTTGCATTTCAGACTAGAAAGGCGCTACATGCAAGTCCATTTACCATTTACCATTTCCAGATTCTCAATTTGTAGAATTCCCCCGGCGTCGCCTACAGATCTTGTTTCAGTGTTTCCAACACACAGTGGCAAACCCCATTGGCATATTGTGTAAATAACAGACGCCCAAATGGTGCTCGGTATATCTCGCTTCATGGGTTTTGTTGTGCTGGAAGTTCAAGTTGTATTCTTCGTGACTGAAAATGACTACAAGAACGGGAACGCCTGGGGGGGTTTGCTATTCTGTGTTTTTCCCCTTTGCACTAACAGATAAGGCATTTACCAGTTTGGATTTTCATTTCCTGTTGTGCATTTATTTCGTTTTCTAACCTAGGAGGGAGGCTCACATGAAAAGCTCTCAGACCTGTAATTTTCTCTTGTGGGAGCAGGTGATATGGTGTGGATTTTATTGGCATGCCAGGTTCCGCTGTTGTGGTTTAAATGAAGTGGGTTGCAGAAATCACTTTGGTTCCAGCTGACTGGGGGGGGCACATGTGGTGCTAGTTGCCTAGTTGCATGTCGCATCCATAAAATAAATATCGCGCCACCTGAGGTGGCCGAGTGAAAGCTCCATATTGACTGATGACTTGCTCAAGAGAGAGATAAATGGAAGGAGGGAGGAGGGAAGACTGATATAAATGTGTTGGCCCATCTGCATCTATTTCATCTGTCAACAGTCCTGATGCATCACATACTAGAGAGGTGTGCTTGTGCATTCATATAGCTCTGTGTATGTGTATATTGTATTGTGATGGACAGCTGCTCTGATGTTCATGTGCTCTGATTGATGTCCTTGTATTCATAGTCTATATCTCAATGGGATAAATAGCCATTAAAGGCTTCAGTGACGCTGCATGTTGAGCCTGTGAGAGATTTTCAAGAGCACTTTGGAATGTTTGGTAGGATTTTAAAGGTGAAGGTAGTTGTTTTTTGTTTTAAAGAGTCAATGTGACTCCCAGTTTTTAACCATGACTGACTTCAAACAGCTGTAGAATATATCAGTTACATAAAAGGTCTCACTATATGTAGGTGCTCAAGGTGAACCTGCGTTTTGCCTCCTAAACACCACCTCTCCAAAATAACTCAGAACCTCATCCAGTTTGTGCATCTGTTCTCCGACTTTTACTGATTGTGTGACATTATTCAAGGCCTGAGGGATTTAGCTTCTTCCTGCCAACAAGAAAAGCAGAACACCGGAAACCCTGCGAGTGTACAGTCCTCGCTGTATATATTCATTATGTGGCGTGTCTTCCATATCAGGCAGCTGGGAGGTTTGTGGAATTAAGCATACATGTATACGTTGGCGTTATAGGTGATGCTAATTGCCTCTGTCATGTGTTCCTTAGCACATTATCTCGTTCTGATAACATGCCCTTGGCTTCTCGTCAATCCAGCTATTTATCAAGTGGCTCCGAACAGCAAAAGACTGGCTCTGTTGAAAACAGGCCATGTGTGTTCCTCCTGACTAAAACCTCAAAGTGACACCATGTGGCACTTTCTCAAATACAGCTTCTGTTTCTGTAGATAAACATCCACATCTGGGTCATCCTTTGCTGACTTTGACTTTAACTCTTTTCTTCAAGCATCATATCACCGTTCTGTTTCCTCTACCAGAAATCTGTGGTGCCTTTTTCTTGCTTCTTTTTCTAAAACGTGAATTTCTTATTTAGAAAACATATGAGTATGTATGTCAGTGTTGGATTATTAATGTCCAGAATTATGTACTTAGTGTTTGCAACTTTGCAGCTTTGCATGCACGGGACTGCACTGATACGAACTGCTTCCAGGAAATAACCACGGCCTCACATTCTGATTCCGACGCTGACAAAAGCGCTCGCCTTCTCCGGGCCTTTATAGTATACCAAACTAATATGATATAATATAATATAACTACCAGAGAATTAAGTGGAAGGACTACTACCTAAAACAATACTACACACTTTGGGACTTGACAAAGTTTACCTTTTATTTAAAGAGCAAGATTAATGATAAGAGAGTGTATATCACTCTTCTCATCTAGCTCTTGGCAAGAAAGCAAATTAGCTGGTTTCCAAAAATGTCAAACTATTTATTTAATGCATGACAGGAAGTGCTATACCATGTAATACTGACACGATAGTGGGCTGCAGTTACAGGCACAATGTTGTGTTCTGGAGATCAGAGTTAGGATTAGCTGTGGAGACACATAAAAAGCTGTTTAATCCCCAATATGTACGATTTGAAAAACTTTGGTGGTATCAAAATATCAGACAGCTGATGGTTCCTTGACCTTTGACCTCCAGATCAGTGAATGTAAATGGGTTCTATGGTTACCCACAAGTCTCCCCTTTACGGACATGCCCACTTTATGATCATCACATGCAGTTGTTTGCATGCAGTATAAATGTGTTATTTTCGACTATTCTAAAATGGTGTTATTTCTGCATACTGGGGTCCATAAACAGGCTTGAATTACATAAATTGTGTCTCACTGTAAAGCTGAGACTCTTGTGGATCCAATGAGCCCAACTGCATTCATATGTGATGATGTTAGTCCCCATAGGAGATATTTCATTGTAGTGAGACCATGTTTTTTTTAAACTTGACCTCACTGTTTAAAATGACCTGTGGTGACCTCTAGGATAATCACAGCCTCATGAAACTTTACAGCCACAAACTAAACAGCTAAAGCATTCAGAGGCATAAATATTATAAGATATTATGAAGCTACATAGACTGGGGAGTAGTCAAGACATATTTAAACTCTCTGCTCTGTGTGGTGCATGATGTTCCTTTATGCTAAATCACGTTAGATTAAAGCCACGATGGAGAGCCGGGCGGGTAGATTCATACAAGTGATTAAAAGCTGTGAATAATATTTGCATTGCGAGATTCCATCTGCAGTCTAAGTCTACCACAAGGGCTATTTAACAAAGAACCGGAAAGTGTTTAATGAAGAAATATGAAAATGAGACTTTAAATTACACGCATCATGAGGTAATGATATGAAAAGCAGAAAAAGCTGAAATGATAAATTGATTTTGATTACCAGAATCATCAAGGTCAGGAAGCAAAAGGTCAGAATTGCAAATAATGGATTAGATCATGTACTATATTAAATTACAAATACATATAAATGTAGCAGAACATCATGTGCAAAAGCATAACTGATTTATGAATGCCATACATACAGTATATAAAAGCTTTAGCTGTAATTGACCCCTGACAACATATCTGAGTGTCAGCTTAATTAAAGCTGTTTGACGTAGATAAGAAATATCTGGATGACTATTCAACACATGCTAAACAATTCATTCCAATAACACACGTAACAATCTTTTAAGGACACCTGTCTTATTGTGAAAGTTAAGATTCCTTCTTCTGCGCCTTCAGCCGTTCTGGTCAACTTGGCCTAAATGTTCTCCTCCTGTGAAAGGAATGCTCGAGTTCAGTCCATTTGCTATTCAGCACCTCAAACTTGGCCAGCGAATCAGTTTGGATGTCAGTTGCTTGGGCGCCACATCAAGTGCCAGCACATGGTTCTCGCAGTGCGCTGCAGTCTGGTGGTGTTGTTGTCGAGAACTATTGGCAAGACGAGTTTCTCTCTGCTGCTCAGTCTGCTCCGTCCTTCACGTCAGTCTCAGCTCTCTCTGTGTGTCTCAGAAGGACACACACACTGACACACAACATGACAGCAACAAGGACCCAGCAAGATGCACAAATAATCATTTTGCTTTATTAATTATCAATTATAATTCACATATTATTATTATTTTATTTTAATTATTGAGTCCGTTATGTGTCCAATTTTGATGTGGAGCCTGCGTTTGTTTATCTCCCCCTCTTCTGATGATTAAAGTGTCTGGTGTACTTGCAGATTTCAAAAGACCTTTGGGCCTGCAGGGTGTGTTGACATCCTGGATATACGGATGTTGTTGCCTGCAGAAGTCTGAAATCCCAGCCTCCCTCCTGCCAAATGAGGCCACTTAGATCAGCTCTCTCCATCTTTATGCACATGGATGGATTACTGAACGGGCTTACCGGGCACAGGCCCAGGGGCCTAAAGTGTCAGCCCCCGCCCCACCCCCCCGTACAAAGAGACTCAAAATGACTGCAAAACAACTACAAAAAGAGGCTAAATAACTATTAAGTCTTTGTGTCTTGCTCCCATCTAGGAGAGCCCTATTATCTCATAATCCGCCCACGTTCATGCAGCCTGGCTATCCTCATCTCTGCTGTTAATAGAAGTTAAATCAGGAACAATCGAACACACAGCAGAACTTTTGCACTCGGCTCACCATTATCCCACAAGTTGGTTTTTTTTATGACGGCGTAATATCACTTGCTGCTCATCAGCATGTTTTCCAGCACCCTCGGAGGATGTGCCCCACATTTGAAATTTGATTGCTGCAAAAATCTGGGCGAGTTAAATTTGCCTGAACTGCCAGACACTAGAAAGGTCATCCGAGTCCGCGCGTCGAAATGATTCGAACCTGACCGCTGACCCAGATGGTGATTATAGATTTCCTGCACTGTGACACTGATTCAAATTGTGAAGCCATCATCATACTTTAATTATAGGGACGTTGAATAAGAGTTGCAGTGTCTGGGAATGTAGAGTTTAATCAAGAAGAAGAATACTAATACATCGTACATGAGACTAGATGAGAAGCTGCAGAATGGCCTTGTCAGGGAAAGTCCGGTGACTTTATGTAACAAGTAAGTCTGAGATTTTCCTCTTTTTGCATTTTTTTCTCAGTCTTGAAAAAATTCCAACCAGTATGCCAAGCAGTTAATGAATTATGGACCACAGAGACATTAATACTTGCCTGGGGAGAGGACTGCTATAGATTTTTCAAATGATCAATTACCTGATATAATGGCTTATAAGTCTGCACATTAATCTCAAACAATAGTCTATAAGCATGATTTACACAACTTTTCTGCTTTTTTTCAACAAGAAACTACATTTTTTTTCTCCAGTATATCCAGCGAGCCGAATAAGGAAGTTCCTTTCCGAATGTGAATATTATAGAATGCACTTGGCGTTGTCACTTCCAGGCTGTTCCTCTTGTCAAATGTTTTAATTTTGTATCCGAGACGACTGCCTACTCAAATGTTAGAGACAAAGAGATTGCTGTCCTCATCCCTTCTCACTGAAAATCCTGGTCCACATGTGAGACACAGTTTGGGGGATGTACAATCAGTATGTTTCTTGTAAACAATGTGCTAAGTGGCATGTCACGATAGGCAAACACAACGAACGGATGATTGCGCTATTAATTCGCAAGGAAGCTAAATGACTGTTTTTGCCTTTGTGTGGTCTTGACAGTGGAATGACAGAGGCTTTTATGAAGTCAGTGTCATTGATTGTGATACCTTGTGCATATACATGTGTTGAATCTCTAATAGTAAAGCACTGTATATCATAAACCAATCCAATTTGTCGTTCTGATCTGAATCAAATGAACGGCTGCCTCCTTTTTCAAACTTCTAAAACTGATAACTGATCAGTTATTCATTCTGGAAGTATAAACTCTTAAAGGGACTGTCTGTAACTTCTTACACGTATAAATCATTGTGGGTCGGTGTCTCATGCGCGCTCGCGCGTGGCTACGCTGTTTAGACAAGACTCCAACACAAACTACAGTGAAGCACCAAAACCTCTTGGTTGTATCTAGTGAAGCCCGTCTGTTAAACAGTGTTGGCCGCGGTCAGAGACCGCGGGGGGGACCGTAGCTTTGGTCTCCAGGACCGGAGTCTCTGCTCCTCTGCCTGCCTTCACTCACACACCACGCTCCTTCTCTCTCTCTCCACCTCTCACGAGCATGCTGCTCACTCCACACTGCAGAAGAGTTAGTTTAGCTCTGAGAATATCTAGTGAATGTTCAGTGGACGTTTGTGCAGAAATAACTGCTGCAGCTCCTCCAGACCAACAGAGGTTTCCCGTGTCTTGTGAAGTGACGGGGCTCCGCAGAGAGAAACGTTATCGTCTCCAACCAAAACTCCGGCGTCTCCCCGTTCCCTCCGGCCGCGGTCGGGAGGCTGAGGCAGGAAAAGCCAACACTAGGATCAGCATTGATTCATGGAGAGACCTTGGTCTGGTCAGCTAACATTACTGCCAAGCAGCTGAAATATAGAGTGATATGGTGCTTTTAGCTGACGTATCGAGCGATATTGTCTTCTGACCTTGGAGAGCTTCTTTATCTTTGGTGCAGCAGTGCAGGTGTTTATATTTGGCCCCTTTTGTACATGATGAATGTGTCTTTATTGTTGTCATTGGTGTGTAGTTTCTGTGGCTGGTGTTCAGTTCTTTGTCTTCTCAGCAAAGGCGACAACAGTTGTGCTCTCTCTACCCTTTTCCCTGCATATGCCACAGAAACCAGCGTTTCTCCCACAGGAAACATAAAACTTTGTGTTTGGCATTGAATTTTTCCCAGAAGAAGACCTACCAGACACAGCAGCTGTGTGCCCAATCCTAACAAGTCTCTCAACCTGAACCACAAAATAGGTTCTTTGCCGCTGCGCCTTCCAAAATGACCCGTTTGAGTGTTTTCAATCTGACGACCGTATGGACAGGACACACATTGTTTGTCAGCGGTTAAAGTTAGTGAAGGATTGTGGTCATGGCTAGAAACTTATTAGAATCCAGCTTGAACATTTATAGCAGCAGAATCACAGGCTTTGGTTAACTACTCTAATCATTATCACGTAGCAGGAAGATGCAACAGCACTTGTTTTGGTGTAACGTGAATCATTTGGTTCAACCTTGTTCGCCTGTTTTGAGGGAGGACTTTGTACTTGTGTTTGTATCAAAGAAAAGGAAACAGGACACTCTTCCTCTCAGAACACTCTTGTGTAATGCAGTGTAAGGCAATTTGCCAACCTGAGGAGGGAGTTGGTGGACAGACAGCAGGGACTGCTGACCACGGTACGTTAGGCCCAGCAGGAGGTTGCCTTGAATCGCTAGGTGAAGAATCTATTCACGATGCTGATTTGTCAGCTGGGAATTTTGGAAAGAACAAATACAAGCTTTTCTCTGTCAGATTTTACACAGAAAGTGTGATGATGGTGGACCAGGGACGCTGGAAAGGGTACTGAGAGAAAGCCAGTCTATATAATGACGCCCTACTAAATGCTTTTTGCATTAATTTGAATGGCCAGGATCATGTATATTTAATAGTTATTACAATTTACACAAATTTTAGAATGTATTACAGTACAACAAATAAATATAAGACATATCGATAAATATATATAATAATGTTATTTTCGATGAGAGAGCATGCATTGCTATGAGGCGAAAGAAGATAAATCAGACTTAAACTATCAAGAATAATTCTCTTAGCACTCAGAAACAGCTAACGGATTGACCCATGTCCAGTGCTCAAAGTGGGCCGTTACTCTCCGCCGTACGCAGTACCAGCATTTCTGCATTTTACTTTTTGGCGTACCGTGACTTTTTCTTGTGAACCGGCAGTTCTCCCAAGCTGCCGGCACTCTCTCTCCTGCCCTCTCCATATCAGCTTCTCTGGGCCATTCACAATTAATTTCTTAGAATTAATAATAATATGCCAGCGTTTTTGTGCCGCGTCTCATGAGCCGTGTTAATATAAAAAAAACACTGGAGAGCATCTGTACAATTTGACACACGGCACTGCACTATGTTTGTGTAATTAACATTTGCCTTTCCACTCAAATTCAGTCTTATTTTCTCCCTGAGCACATTCTGGTAAAAATGGTTCTTAACATTTTGCTATTTTAAAACCTTTTTCTCCACCAACATACCTGACATATGCTGTACAGTAGAAACCTCAAACACTGGTGATCATTAGCTATACGACCCATACATAAAATGACATACAGAGGCAGTGCCTCTAGGCATATTTACTCTTTGACCACTAATGAATCGATGCAACTTACTTAAATGGAGATATATGAGCACATGCTATGAACCTGTTGTTTCTGCACACCCACTGAGAGCTAACCAAACATTAAGAGCCTTGAAGCTGTTCTGATGCTCATGTTCAGCTGTTACTCGTATTTTAAATTGAAGTTCAAGTAAGATATCACCCAGCAGGATCTCATCTCACACAGGCAAAAGGTTAGTATCAAAGACATATTCATCGTTTCCATTCGGGGCCTCCATTTTCATCTATTAATGCATCCAATCTAAGCTCATCCAGGTAAATCGAGTCTTTTTGAGCACCTTTTCTCATTAGCATGCCATAAAAGTTTTCAGTGTATTACCATAAAACAAAATTGCATCTTTAATTCAGAAAGCCCGGACAGGAGAACAATACAGATCGAGTAAAAGTAGTAGAGGTGTGTGTGTGCCAGAAATGCAAACAGTCTCCTTGTTGTTGAAGCCGTGTCCTTGGTGAACAACGTGATCATCTCAAAGCTTATTTGTTTTGGTGGTGAATAGAACTCCTTTCATGATGTTCACCTTGAATAATCTCCTTGTTCACGGCTCGAAACAACAAGGATAAATATATTCTCAATATATATATAAATATATCCAGTGAAGAACAACATAATTTTCAGGCAAACCCCCACACACCAGCTTTGAATGAAACTGTGAAGTTATATCCATCCATCCACAGGGTTTATGTGTCTTAGCCAGCAGACGAGGGTAGTTACTAGCTGTTAATGTTAACATTACCACAGAAACACTTTTGGACCACAATTTGAACTCTGCTGCACATTTAATTGAAAGACGGGTTGTTCATGTTTCTCTCTGATCAAGACGTACACAGTGGAGGCAGAGGAGGTTGCTCTTCCTCTATTTCTGAGAGGCAAGAGGGAGATCACAATATTTAAAAAAGAGTAATTGGTGGAAGTAAACCATTACACAATCTCCATATCATTAAAAGAAAATTCTCTTCATTGGAAAAAATATTTTTTTAAAATTCTGATTGACACTTAAAGGGACTATTTGTAACTTTCAGAATAGCTTGTTAACAGCAACACCTGTGGCCGTTAAGTCAACTAAAGTCAGCGTCCTGTTGCTGGCGCTTGTGCTCGCTCTACATAGACATGAAGGAGCATCGCTCAACAGTGAGGAGACACACGTCAGCTAAAAGCACAATATCACTCTATATTTCAGCTGCTTGGCAGTAATGTTAGCTGACCAGACCAAGGTCTCTCCATGAATCAATGCTGATCCTAGTGTTGGCTTTTCCCGCCTCAGCCTCCCGACCGCAGCCGGAGGGAACGGGGGAGACGATAACGTTTCTCTCTGCGGAGCCCCGTCACTTCACAAGACACGGGAAACCTCTGTTGGTCTGGAGGAGCTGCAGCAGTTATTTCTGCACAAACGTCCACTGAACATTCACTAGATATTCTCAGAGCTAAACTAACTCTTCTGCAGTGTGGAGTGAGCAGCATGCACGTCTAGAGGTGGAGCGAGACCGCGCGCGGTGTGTGAGTGAAGGCAAGCAGACAGAGGAGGAGAGACTCTGGCCACACACGAGCGTGCATATGCGAGCACGCATGGGATCCCGACCCGGTACATTTATACGCTTAAAAAGTTACAAACAGTCCCTTTAAATGACAGTTGTTAATGTAGGCCTTTATATATTTATAACAGAGTCCAAAGTTTCCCTTTTTTATTGAGCAGTAGCTACTTGCGTTAGCCAATGCAAGAGTTAGCTGGTTGTAGCTGCCCAGAAGGACCCATGTCAGCCCATCAGCTGTGCTGAGGCGGCCTCCGACCTCACTGTCAGCTGTCCGGGTTGACCCACAGCGAGACTATGGTAGCGTGCGGCGGCCCGACATGCTGCTAACCCAGGACTGGATCCCAGTACAGTCAACGGTTTACAGACAGGCTTCTAGTGACGCATTAAGATCTATTCCCATCCTGAGACCGCGCTGATTGTTTTTAAGAAATCTTGTAAGCCATTATTTTACTGCTTTTTTTTGTTTTTGTTTTACATAAAAAAGTAGAAATAAGTAGCCAACTGTACAGCAGATCCAGATCAAAAAGATTTACAGAATAAAAATGAACAAATCTCAATCCCACATGAGTGGGAGTGTCGGATGCTGCTCTCTGGTGTTTGCGCTGAGGCACTCGAAGCAGGTTCGAGAAGCGGCGACATCCATTGGTGGAGATGAGCAGTCGGTGGGCAAATCGCCGTTCGCTGAAGAGAAAAAAGGATGACAGACAGCTGTGTGTGCTGCCTTATAAATACTGTTGGGTTCCGCACGTATTCGGGTAGGCACGTTCTGATTGGTCGGCTACTCTTACTCACATTTTCAGTAGGCGGATGCATGCTCGTGCATTGGAGGAGAAGATAGAGTTCAGTAGTGGGCGGAGCCTGTGTGAGTTACAGCATACTTCAGTTGAACCTGGGAATTTGAGTGTCCACCGTGACTTAACGTGCCACCACCACGTAATACGCCGTTAAGAGGTCGTGGTCATTTCACATATTTTTTTGTGAGCTCAGGTTGCACCTTTGCTATTTGCTACAGTGGATTGTTCAGTTAAAAACGTGGCCACGGTGATCTCGTTCTGGCAGAAGCTGGAGTCTTATAATAATAAATGTGGCCTTTAAAAAGTCCATGAGACGGAAATCACTCCGTTCCTGATGGAAATACGGGCAGGAGTTATGTCAGATGAAATGGTGGGAGTGCACACATAGCTGATGACGATGTCACCCAAATGCCAAATGGCAGAAAGTGCTTTCACTCGGAGACACGCTTGTCCTCCAGTGTCCTCTCATGTCATTCACCCCTCTGCTTACTATGAATAATGCCGCGGCTACAGAGCAATGATGTTATGTGACAGATAATACAACTGAGCCACAGCTTTGTTATATAACCTACAGCAATTAATAAACTTTAATGTTTGCACTTGACTTTGCAAACACATGAATTCCACTTATTATTTTAATGGTATGTCCTGCTACATTTGATATAGTTCAGATGGACTCTCTTACCAAGTGTAGCAGAGTATAACATTGCTAGTTCCCTAGTGTCAGCTATGAAGAGTTGCTCATGCCCACATTCTGTATTCAGTTCGCTGTTTAATATGAAGGACATTGTGGTGAAATGTACCCGCTAGAACATGACTAAACATTTCAGAGAAGTTTGAGCAACAATTATGACTTACACACCCTGGTGCAGGAGAGTTTTCAAAGTACAGGCCTCGTTACTTGTGTGTCAACCACCAGTGTGATATACAAACTCAGATGTCCTTGCCATCTGCCCGTGTAGTTAAAACCAGCAGATGTTTCAAGACCCTGATCAGTTAACATGATGGCAGCATATGCACAGAGGACTGGAAAAACTTTTCTGGAACCAACTTTTTTTTTATTTCAATGTTTGTGTGTGATTGTGTGAGTGTGGAGGGATGTGGTTGTCTGGTCGAGTGGATGCACTTCATAGGTTTTTGTGCTTGTTGTTGCCAATGGCTCCCTCCCCACTTCGTACCGCGTACTTCCAGTGCCCTTGCTCGGACCACAGCCATCTTAGAACTCAGCCTTCATTTCGATCTCAACTACACACCTGTAAAGTTCTGTGACTGCATCTAGCACGGTTGTGACGCTATCACAGTGACAGTATTAGTACTCCAGACCTCCTCTGTGGTACTTCCCGCTACAGTCGGCGTCTCCAGGACCACATTTTGCCGCGATGACTCGCACACAGACTCACAAGGTGAAAACAATCCGATCGTTGCTGTTGTAGCTGGTCAAGACCTATTTATTCAGGCAGGCATTTAGTTAATGTAGTATGTTTCTTTCTTTTTCTACTAGCATTTTTTACTACTTTTATTTCTCATTCGCCTTTTTATTAGATCTTTTATTCTATTTTTATGAACTTATTTATTCCCTATATTTTATTTCTGCTGTGTCTTGTTTTTAATGCCGTACTGTAAAGCACTTTGAACTGTATTCTATCTATGAAAGGTCATGTTCAAATAAAGTTATTATTATTAATATTAAAGGCAGGGTTGACGATGTTTTCAGTATACACTATTTGTTATATTGGTTGAAATGGTCTTTACACCCCGACAGCGATCCATTACTGATGAGCTCTGAAAAAGTACCGGAAAGGAGCCGTCATCTGTAGCTGCTGTAATCCTGTAAAAATGTCTACCAATCACTGCCTCGCGGTCCGCTTGGAAAGAACCAATCAGATGCCTCCCTGCTCGTACTCTACCCGTGGCGTGCACCAGCCTGAACTCAAAGCACGCCGCCGCCGCACGTTTCCTGCAGAATGGAAGAGAAAACTCAGCCCTGCAGTAGCACTGCCGCGGTTACTTGTCATGAGGTAGCGGTGTTGAGTTGAGGTCCTCTCTCCGCTCTGTGAAGTAGTTACGATGCGGCGGTGCTCTTGCATGTGTGTGTGGGGGCGTTGCTTTGGAAGGAGCCCCGAGGGGAGTCGCCAAGGGTCTCTAGAGTTCCTTTTAAGTCCACAGCGAGAGAAGGCTACGTGACTGCATGACACGTTGAATAAAAATCATTTAGAAATCAATTCATATTTTTAAGAGTGATGTAACTTTCAATATCTTCATTGCTCTCTTTTCTTTACACAAATGGCACAAACATTTCAGGGATAGCTTTACACTGCAGAGTCAACGCATCACAAGAGGACCAAATGACTGATAGCTGCCGGTTACTCCGTATGCCGACCAACTGATTAGTTTTGAGAAGCAGCTGCTAGATGCCAAAAGAAAGTTCAGTTATTTTTCCACAAAGCCTTCTCTATACCTTTGATTGTACCCCTGGCATGTTGGCACTTTGTCTGCCCACAGCACGCACATGACTTCCTACCCACAATGCCGAGCACTCAGTCACAGGGCTGCTCTGCTACCTACCGTTATTTCAACTCATCTGTCACAATTTGGGGCGCTTCAAACACCGGTGAATCACAGCGATGGAGAGTGGCCGCAGATGTTTTATACAAATGGGTCACATCCCAACCGTCTCCCCTAATTAGACTATTGTTGTGCAAATGGGCAGTTGCGCGTATTATTAACAAACCATTACAGTGAATGCCTTTCATCCATCATAAAAGCCAGCTCTAATTGGATTTGTAGGCTTTTATCCATCTGATGGGCCAGGATGGTCATTATTATCTTTCCTCTTCAAAGCAAACAGATCTTATTAGCATTTTGTCAATGTGCTGCTGTGTTAATTTGGAACTGTACCCCGGTGTGCTTGTTGATAGTGAGGCTAAGATATCTCAGTTTAGAAAACCTTTCATTTGATGCACCTGTGGGTCGACACATTTTTTGTTTTTGTCTCAATGTACTGTAGAGGGCTGCGTGGGGTTCATTCATCCTGTACCTTCACCCTGCTGCTGCTTTTCTCCGTGTTGACTCCTGTCCCAGATCTACTCATGCAGGACACGTTACCGATGCATTATGCTGAGCCCATGGCTGTCAGCTGCAATACCCTAAGAGACTGCCAATGAAAGGAGTATGCCTTTTTAACTGATGAATTCCATCCTCAACTGAAATGTTAATTCATTTCAAGCAAAGGCATACAGTATGCAACGTTCAGTTATCTAGAGCGGTTATAGATTATAATGGAATCTCTCTCATATACAAATTGACAGTTTATATATGTTTAGTGGTCCCCCGTGTGGCTCAGATTATTATTATTATTATAAGTGTCTGACAACATTATGGAAAGGACCCTACAGAGGAATGAAACATTTCGCTCGTGGCGCGACTGTCAACCTCAGTGCGAGGGGTCGGCATCGACCCGTCTTGAAACGCGGACGCCGTCTTCTTTACCATCCTTGCGCTCTGTGACATTTTGCCATCAGCATTCATATCCATACAACATTTATGATTAAATTGTTCTCCAGAGCTTACTTTGGTTGCAGTTTTTAACGGCAACAAATATGGATTAAAGCTGAATATTTAGTTGGATAAAAAAACATTCTTCTCATATTCACATCATATCTGATATGTATGAGGGAGTGTGCTTCCCACACAGAGCATCCGTTTAATGATTATTATCATATCATGATGGTCATGAAGATGATACTATGTTGAAGCCGGGTTAAGGCCCTGACAGATGAAGCCGTTTCAGGTGGTCGGTGAGCGTCTGTTGGTTTTTTGGCCGATTCGCTTTGACCCCAGCCGCCAGCCCAGGGTGCCTGTTGTTAGAGTGGCATGCATAACAGTGTTGGAGTTTGGGTGTGAGTACATTGTGTCAGGTACTGCACGCCTCCCCCGTTCCGGAGACATGAAGATGAGCCCAACCAAAGGTTTCATGGAAAGACACCATGTCCTAGTAGCTCACATTGTTGTATAGATGCAGCAATCATCAATGCCGCAATGCATCATCTCCATCACAGTCTTCAACCCTACTGCTACAACTGTCACCTTAAAAAGAGTGACTGTGGCTAGGGTTTTTCAGCCAGCCAAGGTGTTGGCGAGGTGGAGCTCCATCCAAGGGCCCCAGCAATGCCTGTGCCAAGTAATCCTGTCTTTGCTTCTGTACCCAGACACCTGAAAAGCTGTGTTAGCTTATCTGAGGACAACCGCAGTAGGCGGGCCCAACTGTTAACAGTCCTACAGCAATATCTTCTTTACAGAGCCCACTGACCTCGCCTGCACAACCTTGTGCATTTCTTTGTGCATTTCTTTACTAAACCTAACTATAGTGGTTTTGTTGCCTAAAGCCCAGGCCACACTGGGAACGTCAGCGCGTGGCGGCTGCGGAACCTCTTGCTTCTTATTTTGGCGATCAAGTTGCCAGGTTAGAGCAGCCACACTGCCCGTGTGAGCAACCCAGCTCAGGCGCGGCTCTTCTAGAGATTCAAGATCTCACAGCACAACAGACAATTTTCTTTTGACAGTATATTGACATCATACCAGCAACATTACTATATCTCAATAACCGTAACAGATAGCAAAAAGAAAAGTAATAGCCATCATGAGACACATACACTATGTATTATATGTAAAAAGAAAAAAAAATCTGCAAAAATGTGCAAGTAGAAAGCATCCAAAAAACATAGCAAAAAATAATAAAAAAAAACAAACAGAAAATTAATTTCCTGTAGAAAATGTGTCTGAAGGCTGACAGCTGAAATGTTTTGCAAAGCATTGCTGAAAATACAGAAATCTTAAAGTGCACTGCACTGGATTGTAAAACTGGCATAGTTGAAAGCTAAACTGCAATACCATAAAAAAGCTAAGAGCTGAAATACATTGCTAGAAAAGCTGGAAGCTAAACTGTAAATGTCAAAGGTGGAAGCTGAAATGAATTAACTCGTTAAACAAAAGGTAGTATTTGGGTGGAACAGACCTTTGAAACTATAAGTATTTGGGCTGAATGAACCTTTGAAACAAGAAGTCGTTAGACAGAAAGTGTTTGGGTGGACTGTGCTCCCCCCCCCCAAAGTTGAAACGAAACCTACGCCCTTGATGCATCATTACTGCAGTCCCTGCTAGAAGGGGATGTTATTGGAACCAGATAAGATTTATTGCCTATGGGGTAAAATCAAATTCTAATTCCATTAAACACTCAGCTGTCTGCTCAGCGACTCTTTACAATTACCCGCTCCATCTGCCTTGTGTTCTGTATACAAATTAATAACTGCTAGTTTGGGATTTTGTAAAGCTTTTCACTGGTTTACAGAGCTTTATGTAATTATGTATAAGGATCCCCTCAAATGCGCTCCAACACACAGGCATTTCTTTCTGCACACATTCAACGTAGAGACTGGTCCCAAACTTTATTGAGCAGGCGAGGTCAATTACATGGTGCAGTGATTCAGATGTTGTCGTCATAGCGCGCCATGGTGCCATCGAACGTTACTTTTTTAATGTACGATTAGAAAGTTTCTTTTGCTCTATTAGAAAATTTGGGAGAGGAAAATACAGCTTTAACTTCAAGTGGCGTGCAAGTAATAGGATTTCAAGCTGATGTAATAACTCCAAATATTATTTACAGTTTTGTTTCTGAGTCATTTCCCATGGTCGTCTCATTCAAACACAGAAATTGAGCATGAATACTGGATACGCAATCAGCATTTGATGTGACCCCAGGGAAGTGCGAGCCGGTAATCATTGGTGACAGTGCCATTGAGCAGATGTGCTCCTTTAAGTACTTGTGTATACAAATGGACAGTAAATTAAATTGGAGTCCCCACGTTGATAATCTGTGTGCTAGGCTGGCTCAGACTGTTCGGTGTGGGTGCCGAGATCATGCTAACATTCTACAATGCTGTGCAAGAAAGCAACATTAGATATGGTCCGGTCCAGTTCTAATCAAGAACCGACAACATGGTGAAAGCAGCGATGGAAGTGATTCACACTATCTATGAGAGTACTGTTGTCAGACCGTTACACATTCTGTACTCTGAATACGAACTATTACCTTCAGGGAGAGAGCTGCACGTCGCCTCACAGCAAGAGGATCGCAGGTTTGAACCTGGCTCGGGGCCCTTCTGTGTTGAGTTTGCATGTTCTCGCCGTCTTAGCGTGGGTTTTTCTCCGGGTTCTCTGGCGAGCGGTGAGGTTCGATTGGTGCACAAACATTTGTTTGTACAAATAGCACGCAAAATGTCTGTGTAATGTCGTGCTGTTTATACGCCTAAACTTGAGACCAGGTTGCTTGAAATGACCTCACATTTGAGAAGCTGGAAGTAGAAAATGTTTCGCACTTGACTATTGTATTATCAACTGATTACTTTGCTCAGCTAAAACTGGAAGATAATGCAGTTACAAATGATTATGTCTGCTGCAGGAGTGGATGGGCTGAGGCGGTTGGTTTCAGAACCGTCACCTCGTCCTTCCCACTTGAGTTTGCAGGCCTTCATCATAATGCTAACAAAGATCTTAAAGGTTGGTGTTTACATTTTTACCATCAAATAATTTTCCTGCAGCGTTCAGACAGCTTGTGTTAGTTGCAAATTTATCGTAATTATCATACTTGAAACCCTTAAATTAGCCAGAGCTTTGATTAAAGTCCTGGCAGTGGCTGGGCCGTTTTCAGTAGAATGTCCCACACACAGATGGGGAGGCTAGCAGGGAAGCTCAAAGCACCACGACATGATGGATCCACTCTTAACAACAGCCTATATTTTGCTTCTGCTCCTGCTAATCAACATGCTGCCTTAGAGGAGTTCCCGTCAGCGTGGATGAATCTGCCGTGTCAAAGGTGACGGAGGAAGGCGAGTAGTCTTTTCATGCTTCCTTCCCTCCCGCCTGCAATTTCCCCTCTTCATCTGGTTGTCCTCCAGCCTCCCATTTTGTGGCCAAATGGAGAGTGAAGTGCGCACTACCATCTGTGCAATGTGGTTAGAGGGGAGCTAATAGTTCCACACAAGGGATCAAAAACTCATCACTCTTAACCCTGTGAGGAAAGCCAAGCCGTAAACGGCCTTCTCAGTTGGACAAACCATTTACTTCTAATGTGTTGCTGGCGAGCTAAGAGGAATGAGAGGAAGGGTTGGACGGAGCTCTACCCTCCAGTAAACCAACCCAAACAAACAAATCAGTCTGAAAAAGTTCCAATTGTATCCATGCTCTTACTGAAGTAGCCTTGTGCCTGAGGCAGAGAAAAATGAATTAGCCACATAAAGGCCCTGTTCAGACCTGGTATTAACATGCATCCTCAGTGATCGGATCACAAGTGGACAGCTTTAAGTACGTCTGTTCACATTGTGACGTAATATTACAGGAATGTCAGTAGTAATATCCTACATATTTGTGAATTCTGGTAATTTTTTTATTTTTTTTTATAACAACAACATATAAGTTTATTGTACTGGCGGTCCCCGGGAACCTCCGCGCCATCGGCACCGCTGTCTTTGCCAGCCAACAGTGTGATACAGAGCTTCAGAGAGCCGCGGAGGAGAGTGAGTGGGTGTCAGCTCCGCGCAAAGCAGCGGAACAAAAACACCGACACATCTCCGACAGTATGATAATAATGCACTTCCTGGTCCCAGTCTGATAGTCTGTAGATATGTAGCCTATATATTCTAATAAAATACAGTTATACCGACAGAATACAGTAGAGCAAAGAATCTGTTTCCATGCTGCGAGGCAGACAAGCGCTCGCGTCTGCCTGTCTATTCACCTGAGGAGCGCTGAGTCCTCGCGGATCCCAACAGTCAGTTGAGTAGGCGGTCCTTAATGTGGTCCGGGACACATTCACTACACACTGCTAAAAGAATGTGGCCACATGTGGTCGAGACCACCTCTGAATGTGGTCTGAAAGATCCGATCTCAATGCGTCCTCAATGCGTCTTGAATGCATTCACACCTGTACTTAGAGCTGTCCACTTGTGATCTGATCACTGAGGATGCATGTTAATACCAGGTCTGAACAGGGCCATAGAGAGCATGTGGCTTCTACCACACACAAAATCCATCTCCGTAAGTCTTTTCATGGTGGTATTATTCTAGTCAAGTCTAACCACCTCTGGTCTGTGGTCATGTAGTGAAAGCTGATGGGAAGTCAGGACAGTGTCTTCCCCCAGAAGCAACAAACTCTCAAAAGACTCATACGGTGAGGCTGTGGTGTGCCGCTCCTATCTCAAACAGAGCTTCAGGGAAAAATCAAGATTCAATCATTTACTGCCATATCATCTGCAGTTGATTAGAAATTAGTTTTGGTGCGGTCAACAACAAACCATATAATCACATAACACACAAAACAAAACAGAATGAAGCACTCTAATACTGATATCAGGGTGATGGTCAGACTTCTTTTTGTATACATTAAAACAAGGTGAGGCTTTGTTGTCGGTTTCCAGACTACTTTGAAAAAAAAACGACTGATGGAGAGAAAGAAAGAGAGCGAACGATCTGAGAGCGTGAGCAAGCTGGAGAGAGTGAATGACGGAGAAGGAGTGGAGGGGTACAGAGGAAGAGGTGTGTAAAGGAGAGAAATATAACATTACATTCTGATAGTTTCATTTCGGTTACATCAAACACACAGCAGGTCGTCTATACTGTGGAGACTCTGGAGGTTCCAGGCTCCTTCTCCACCTCCGCATGTCTCCTTTTCATTCATTCACTACGTCCGTCTGACAACATCTGGGTCACACAGCTGTTAATACAAACAATCAGTCTGTGTTGTTGTCTTCACATGTGGAAATGAATCTATACACTTCCTCTGATGTTTCCATAGTTCCTGGAACGTTTTCGTTGAAAAGGGGCTCTGGTGAGCTTTAGAGTTGGACGGAGCCAGGCTAGCTGTTTCCCACTGCTTCCAGTCATTATGCTAAGCTAAGCTAACTGGCTGTAGCTTCATATTTAAAGGACAAACAGTATATTAAAGGTGTATCAATTAGTCTCTGCTCTCATTAATCTCTCTGCCAGTAAGCACATAGGCATAATATTTAACTATTATTTTATACAAAGTGCTTTTATTGCCTGAACCTATAATGACATGTGTTCCTCAGGATGCAGATCCTTCTGTGCACTACAACAATGTCGTGCTTATGTCACTGAAAAAAACGTTTTGGCAAAATGAATTACTAGTATTACACATTATTTGTAACAGACAGTAGTGCAGCCAGTGTATATAAAAAAAGTATAAAGCACCTTATGGTCTGCAAAGACTAAGGCTCTGTTGATGATGAGATACTAAAAGACTAAAAGCACAATGTGCTTCCCTGCAGGACAGTTTGCCTTTGCACAACCTAAGCCAGTGAGATCCTAAACAACACCTCCCACATAATGTGACTGGAAAGACATAAAACAGTTCTTTGCTCATGGTATACTTACTTCAGACCCCCCCACTGTTTTCACTTTACAGAGGAAAAAAGAAGGAAATCAGTGTCAATATTGTTTTACCTCCTCTTGCTTTCCTGGTTTTTATAATGGCAAATTGAATTGTATTTATTTTTAGTTTTATTTCTCCACATGATGTAATCTTGTAGGGAAGATGTACTTCTCCTTTTTCCATTAAAATAATTGAAGTCTGCATATCTAAACACTGTGTGAACGGTGTCATCGTGTTCTCATCATCTAGACTCAAAAAGCATTTTACCCAGAGAGAGAGCTTTTAATAGATCAGCACTGAGAGATACACTGAGACGTTCCCATCCATACACTCAGCTACCCACTACCCCCCCACACACTCACCAGCGTCATGACAGATGACAACTACTGTGACTATGACACTCCGACCAGACATGACAAGCTGGCATACGTTGTGGAATTAACAGTTCCATGGGAAGATGGCGTTAAAGAAGCTTATGAGAGGAAAAAAGACCAAGTACTCTACACTGAACTGGCAACCGAAGCTGGCCAGAATGGCTGGAAGACAAACATTGTCTCTGTAGAAGTGGGATGCAGGGGATTCCTTGCTACATCTACAGCCAGTCTGTTGATAAAAAAACTGGGGGCGAGAGGTCCAACAAGAAGTCGAGTCCTTTTAAATGCAGCTGAAAAAAGCATCAATTGTTTTTAGATTAAAAGGAAAGACAACAACTGGGCTGCACATTGAAGGCTGGAGGAACTGAGGGGGGTGTACCTGTAGCCTTCTGGAGGGTACCCACTTGATGACCCCAATGATGCACCTACCCTTCCTTTCATCACTTCAATCCCAGTGCCAACATTGAGGGCTTTTTCACACCTGTAGTTCATATGCTCTGGTCTGAATCAGGGACCAAATTGTTTCCATCCTCGTAGTCATGTTTCACTCATGGCAAACGATACAGTTTGAAAATGAGGCGCGGCTGCAACTGGAAAACAATGTATTGATGCACTGGAGTCGCCGAATCTGCATATCAAGACGGACGGAGGAGGAGGAGGCGTGCATTAACCCTCCTAAACTGTGACATGCTCATCGGCCGAAACTATTTCAGAAGATCCATCAGGTATGCCCGTGGTCTTCAACACAGCCTGATGTTACACCTGTTCAGTACTGATGTGAATAGCGAGGGCAAGCGTTGGCTCTTTTGTAGTAATGTTTTCTGGTGTGTGGTGTTGACGTGCACAGCGCAGCTCGCTACCGGAGCTGGTTTAATCCAAAAAGGCGCAATGCTTTCTCCAGTTGGAAGTCGGATCACGTTCTCACCACAAACGAAGTGTACCGAACCGTACCGCAGTTCGTCTGGAAGCGAACCGAGACCGCCCCTTCAAGGAGGTCTCGGTTCGCTTGTTTTGATGCTGCACCCGAGTGCGATTGCTGTGTTCACACCTGCTCAAACGAACCGCACCGAGAGGTTAAACGCTCCAGGGTTCAACTCAACCCAACTAAACAAGGCAGGTGTGAATACGCCCTAAGGGTGACAATTTTAATTTATGTAAGTCCTATTAGCGCTACTACGTTCAGTATATCCACATGGCCTCCCTCTGAAATGCTCTTTAAACCTTAGAGTTTTCAAACTGAATATTGTAATAAAGTCCTGCTGTTTGTTTGTGATGATTGTTTGTGTCAGTGTGTGTGTGTGTGTGTGTGTGTGTGTATATATGTGTGTGTGTGTGTGTGTGTATGCTGTGCAGACAATTTTTTACCCCTCGCCAGCATCAAATAGAAAATTAGCCGTTTTCAGAGTGCCAGTCAAGAATCTAAGTCTAAATTGAAAGTTGGAGGCGACATGTGGGGAAACTCAGCTGTAATTGACAGATCAAAGGGTTCAATTTGAAATTGAGCTTGTAAATTATCTTGTCTGCTTGACAGGCTATCTTTAGGGGGGGCCGACTCTTTCTCTTACTGCATCTCCCACCGTCATTAATACCCCTGTGGATCTACTGTAGCATCCAGCTCACTTAATTATCTGGCAGCCAACCATTTTATAAAAACATACAATATCTACTATTATGTTGGCACACACACACGCACAGCTGGAAACATCAGCCAATGCAAGATGACATGAGAGATGCTGCTGGAACACTTCAAGGAACAGATTTAAAATATTCTCTGCACCATAATGCACCATTATCATGTCTTGGTCATGAATACCGTCATGCTTCCTGACAGTCCTACTATCAGTTCTTCCCAGTGACAGGGGGAATAGTTAGTGTCATTTGTGTTGATAAAAAAATCATATATCTATGAAATGTTATTATGTTCTGATCAGTTTGACTTTGGAGAGTAATTAGGTTGGATTTAGCTTTCAGATGGCTTCATCTGTTTTTCTGTGCCGAGCCAAAGTGGTTTCAGTGTTCAATAAACTCATCCATCCAGTTTTCATTTATAATTTATTTCATGTGAACCACTTGCATCTGGTGGCAGCTCACTGCCAATTTGAGTTTTGAACTGAACTGAAGATGAAAAATGATAATCTATTGCAATCCTTATGTGCAGAAATCTGCACAAAGTGGATCAGTTATCATGAAGGGGTTATATGTTGAAATGCAGATTTAAAAGGTGTATGGGTAAACACTAAATCTAGGGTATTCAAATATTATATTTTTATATATTATCAATAGTATTCTAGTGTCACAAAATAAACATATTACCCTCCTCATTCAAATTGCAATTGTGGCTTTCTACATATTGCAACTACAATGATGATAAGATGATGTATTTGATTGATAACAACACAACTAACTGATGACAGCAGTGACATTGTCACCCAAACACACCTGCTCAACATGTCACCAGGGAGCTGCATCACAAGGTGAGTTGAGCAGGTTTACCAGATAGCTTTGTGTCTGACTTGCTGGTTCACTTTTAACCGGGATAGATCACCACGGTAACCTATGCTGTATGCCCGGCAAACATGTGACGTCATGAAGACGTTCAGATCGTGTCTGTATAAAGTCCGTCAGTCCAGATTCACTTTTGGACGTCTGTGGACGTGCAAAATGGGTTCAATATCTAGACGTTTGACTAGGACCCCTTTTGGACGTCTGTGGATAGTTGAACATTTAAAAGACGTTTTAAAAAAGACCTCGCAAAAGCTTTCATTCCTCAGTGGACGTCTTTTATACGGTCGACAGAGATGTTAAATTGATGTCTTTTGGACATGTCTTTGCTCAGTGAGTGGTTAACCCTGGAGCAACGGCCCACCTACTGACCAGTCAGCCGCGCTTATCCCGATCCGGGTCCCTTAAAACTCCCGTCCCGTGGCCAGGTGAGAGAAGGCTCTACCCTCAACCATCCCTTGCTCCAACACTTGCTATTGAAACTTCTGGGCCCAAAATTGTGCTGAGGAATCGTCGACGAAGGAGAAAGAGGATATATACTGTCCCAGTCCATGCAGAGACAGCAGGGATAAGGTGGAGACATCAGCGGTAGCAAAACACCCCTACAGTAGCCACTCCTACCTCAAGACAAGCCCCAGAGCCCAGCTCCCTTACCACTGACAACAGGGAAAATAGTGAGGATTCCCATCCGCTCATGATGGGTATGGCATGAATGAGAGAAGCTTTAGAAAGATTTACAAGATAGATGAGATGGCTGGGATCGTACTGGGACTAAGTGAGGAATTTGTGACCCTCCGCAGGACCTTGGTGATGCATCCACAGCTCAAGACAAAGATGCACTCCGTGACTTGAGTAAGAAAGTCTCCTTACACGGCGGTGGAGTATCAGAAGTTAAAGGGCTGCTGAGTCAAATGCAAGGGGGGGGGCTTTATGTTGCACCCAGCGGGGTGCCTCCACTAAACATACTGTACCTGCACCTGAACGCTATGCAACTGATCCGTTTTCCTCAAGAAGCTTTACGCAGCCCACTGCCTCACAGGAAGACCTGAGATGTGAGGAGCCACAGAAGAAGGAGGCACTGCAAACGCAAGTAGCAGTGCCACCACTGCAAATCCCTCAGTGGACAGATGCACGACAAGTGACCCGGATGATGAGCAAGATCTTGCATAATTTAAAGTAGCAGTTCACATCATAAGGGCACCCCCCTCCAACCATACCTTGTGACCTTGTGATAGCGGGGAAAGCACAATGGCGGACAGTGAGAGACCTAGCTGGAGGTTGTTCTACCGTTCCAACCCATGGCATACAATGTTGTTGACGTAAACAAGGGAGACGAATCTGAGCCGCTCTTTTTCAGACACATTTTCTGATACATGGAGCAGGAGAACAAGAGAGAGGGTGGTCTTTTCTGATGCTGCAGACACACAGGGGACGCATATTTATATTTAAAAGACGTGAAAAAGTCCATTTTGCATAATATGGGACAATACAAATTCAAATTGTAATTTTTTTATGCAATTAAGTGATTCAAATTCAGTTTCTAGTGACACATATATCTACCAATACCAGTTCTTCTTCTGTGTATTTAAAAAATAATCTGCATTCTGCAACCTCTGCAGCACTCCCTGTGCTCCAAAACCAAATTGAAAGTAATATCAGGCTGTTAAATGAATATGGGTAATTATTCTGTAAAAAAAACAAACACACATTGTTTTTCAGATCATAGTTGGTTTATGCCAAGGGCAAGAACAGGAAGTGAAGCACCTTGGGAAATATCGGTGTATTCTCTGTGGGAAGCTTTTTAGCTTTCATTGTTAGTGGATAAAACAACATAAGACCAGAGCCTGAATGATGATTACTCATCACAAGTCTGTTACACAAGGACGACGTGAGGATCAAATTTAACAAACAAATGTGACACTTCCTAATCTGAGATATCTGAATTATAGCAGTTTGCTTTATGATCAGTTGGTTTGTTCAATTTTTTTTTTAAATCAATCAATGACAAGAAATATCTGTCATCCAGTAAATAAAAAAGTAAATTAATTAGCAGACAGGCTAATTAATTTACTTTTTTATTCATTTTTAAATTAAATGCCCGTTGGGTGTCACAAAAAGCATTTTTGGATCAGGATCCAATTAAGACTGGTGACCTGTTATGTCCCAGCATGCAAGAACAAGAACTCTAATGACCTGAACAAGTGCCCTGAAAACAAAGGTGCAGCAGTTATTTTATTTTCCAATCAATTTTGCATGTCATTACACTCATTCTCCTAAGTTCATTCCTCCCCCCCGATGCAGTGTAGTTTATTTTAAATTGAATTATTCTGCTGGTGTACAAAATCTCACAGATGGCAATATGACTTCGTAGCAGCTTGCTTCTTCATCATTTATGAGTGCAAATAAGAAGCTGCGGTCATTACAGTCCATCAGAGATTCAATGCATTAATGGCATGCATTAAGATATGGTCAGGTTTTCAATCGTTGTATGATTTAAATAGCAATCAAATGCATTTAATAATGTCTGGATTCATCTTACCTTTCAGCCAACAGAGAACTTTCCCTTTGCATTAGTAATTAGGCTACCAATGGCAAATTAGAGAGGAGGATTAGGCAACTGTCTAACCACACTGCTGCAGATCAATTGTCTGCAATTGTGCACTTGCATGCAGCTCATTATGAGTCTGAAGCAAACAACAACATTCTCAGGCCAACACAGAAGCATGAATCTCCTCTTTCAAAGATCATCGTGACAAGACGTCATTCCCGTCTCCTCGTTTCATGCCACACACAAAAGAAAATGACAGTATGATAATCAAAGTATAATAATCTTTAAGAGCAACTTAGTTTTACAGTTTTATGCAATATCTCCCACAAAATGAAACACAACTCAGTTATCTGCAGTTAGCGTGCCAGAATAAATGTGATTTCCGGGGGTGTATGACTGGAGGGGGGTCATGGTTTAAGGCTGTTGGCAGCATTCACAAAGAATAAATAAATACATCAAAATGTTGCAGAACAGTTGAACGCAATCAGAACTTGACTTTACGAGGACGGAGTGCATTTTCTTTGCCAATTCTGGGTCTGTCTTTACAGTGTTATATTCCATAAGAACAGTCATACAATAATGAAAATCTAAATGCATTTATCAATTCTGGACATAAAAACACAATGAAGTATCTAAATTGTGATTGTCATTGGAAAGGAGAGACGGTATGATAAAAGATCTTCAGGTCATGAAGCAGCAGGAGGATCTGTGGAGGTTGTGGAGAGATTAGTAGCTTCCATCTACACTTAAATACATAATTCAGTCTGTCTGATTCACTACATTCTGCATCATCGTCCTCTGTCTCTGCATCTCCCTTTCCTTCTCTCAGTCTGACCTGACTCTGTGACAGTTAAAGTCTTTGGTCTTTGCTCTACTCCCTCACTTACTTCAAAATATAGATAATGAAGCAAAAATACATCACAGTAAATTGTAATAAATTTGTTATGTTCAACATGGTCTCAATGCTGCTTGAAACTAGAATGGCACTCGGAGAGCGCAGACCTCCGCCAAGGTGTGTGACTTTAAAAACAGATCACAGCTCACAGCTGGCGGTACCGTGAGGTGGTCGGCTAGTTATTACCACGGTGTGTTTCCGTGTAACGTATCTGCGGATGCCTCTCTCATTCAGCAGCCTTGTTATGTCTGTATAACGTTACACTACGTTGTCTCTCATCCCGTCAGCTACCGCTTTTTTCTTTCTCACCGCGGACGGACAGCCGCTCTCGCCGCACCTCAGAGTCTCGCCACACATCCACACACGTATCTCTCTGCTCGAAGAAGGAAGGAGGAGGGGCCACGCGACATCAACTCTCATCAGCTAAACTGCGCATGTGTTATACCCTGTGGTCTTAATGCTCAGGCTGATCGGAATCCTTAAAAGAATTTGTTTGAGATTTGATCAAGATTGTTCATTGTGCCACAACCCACACCTCCAAAGAAATGTCATTCCAATTCAGCGCAGACTTTTGGAGTAATCCTGCTAACAGACAGACAGACAAAAAAACAAACAAACTGGTGAAAACATAACCTCCTTCAAGCCTAGAAGCTAAACAAATGAAAAGTTTGATGGTGAACTTCTTTTTATTTTAATCTGTGAAATAACCTTAGCTAACACTGCAGCATATGACTCACTTTGTTTAGTACTAGTAATAAATACGAGCCAAAATAAACCCATGCTGTTATCCTACATTATTATATTCACTGTGCAAACCAAACGCAGTATTCATCACATTGATGCCTGACATTACTCACTCATGTTGACATTATGTCTTCCGACCTTCCTGTGCACTCCCAGCATCCAGACAGGTGAACGTCTTTACTGGGAGATCAAGATAGATTTTCTCTTGCTCTCTTTTATTTGCCTATTTTACAGCCGTCCCATAACTTGATCTCCACAGGGGCACTTGTGTTACTTAGGCTACTGCTGCAATGTAGAGAAATGGATTTTGTGCTGATGTAATTCCATTAGGGATAACATTAGCTGAGCTCCCTCTCATTACATATTTATGACGTGAAACAGCAGATAGTAGGTGTTTATCGTAATTCATTTGTTAGACTCTCATACAATCGTTTCAGCTTCATTTTCATGCTGGTTTTGTGGATTTAGAGCTGGTCATGGTTAACCGTTGTCCTTGGGGGCACGTATAATAGTGATACTCGTTACCTGGAGAGGTTGGAAGGTGATATACATTTCTAAAATGTTACATTTCTATGTAAAAACCTGTGCAGCTATAATCAGTAGAGGTGCTTTGGCATATTTTTAACTAGAGTTAGCACTTCTATGCTATGCAAGCTACTAAAGGTATAAGCTATACAGGCTACTGCATGTAGCTTCCTTTAGCTGTACCTTAAAGGTACAGTTTGTAACATCTGGTGGCATCTAGTGGTGAGGTTGCAGATTGTAACCTCTACCGTGTGCCAAGCATGTAGAAGAACTACGGAGGCTGACGTGAAATAGCGAATGGCCCTATCTAGAGCCAGGTGTTGTAAGAATAGCGTAGGTCATTTGGAGAACAGCAGTGCAGAGCGTGTGTGTACGTGGGAAGTGAGTGATGAAGCAAGGGAGAGAGAGAGCGGCGGCGAATGTGTGAGGAAGAAGTGAGCTAGTGGAGCAGTATACACAGTTGGCTTTGAGAATATCTATGTACAGCGGAAGTTGCAGTTTGTGCAGAAATAAATGCTGCATCTCCTCAAGACGAGAGGATTCTCGATTTATTATTTCGGCCAGTAAAAAAATTGCTTGGCCATTGGATTTTTTTTCATCTACCAGTCCCCTTGGCCGGTGAGTCAAAAAGTTAATTTCGGACACTGGGCTTAACATTTATAAGCCTCTGGCCACCAAGGTTCACGAGTCTGCGGGTGGCTGTTTATTGCTAATTGAATATATACTCTAGTTGTTTGCCTTTGTTTTTGCTGAGGACGTCCAAGTTTTTGTTTTTGCATTTTTGTAAATAAAAGCATCTCAATCTATTTTTGCAAATCAATAAATCTGGTTATCTTATTGTCAGTTGACCCACCGTTTCTTTGTAACGGGGGTTAACTCTGGAGCAAGTGATGTTATCGACTCCGGCCCGAGAAGGAAAAGTTAACTGTAGTTTGTCCGTTAGGTGGCCGGCTCCCTTCTGTAAGTAGATATAAACGGCTCATCCTACAGTAACGAAAAGACAACTCTCTGATTATAAACTTACGGGTCCTTTAATTTCATTGTCTTCTGTCTCGATCGCCAGGTGATGTGGTGGTTCAGTTTTACACTGTGATCTGTAGGCTTTGGCGTCCGTCTTTATCCTTTCATCCTGTTTTCGCTGCTGAATCCGTTTGACATCCTGGATATTATCCTTCAAACTCATACCGTGGACCCCTTCTGTCTGCTTCTCTCTGAAATCACTTTTTTAGTTGAGTTTATTCAGGGAATGCAGTGACAGTGTGGGCTCCGTGGTGGCTCCGACAGCTTGACGGAGTAGCAGCGGGGGGGCAGGGCTTAGAGAAGGGTCAATTATTGTTGGTGGGAACCTCAGCTGTAGCTGGTGTTTCCCCCCCAACCCCACCCAAATGCCTCAAGGAGCAGCAATGTGCCAATTCCAACCTCAATAACAACTTGGACAAGCAACGTGACCTCTATGCTTTATATGCTTTAAGAAGTGTTTCAAACTGTATGTTTTGGTTTTATAATAGAAAACACTTAATGGATGAAGACTAACTGATTGGTTTGGTTAACTTCCCCACATCTGAGAAAGAGCAGCGTAGAGTTTCTCTATGGGAAACATCTGGGTCTGCAAACTCCTGAACATTGAGTTAAGGGCAGTAAAAACGTGTTTCATATTTGTTCTTGAAATATAAAATAAATTCTAACCACACCTTGCTGGGTATGGGTAGTTTTTCACAAGATTGTATTACACATCTGTGGCAGGGAATTTCTGCCAGGTTTTAAAATGAATCACCCCTCAACGCCATTGACTTTACTCAAAATAGCAGCAGCAGTGACAATTTGATGGTGAATCTCATCATATGCATTGAGTGTCACCTCATTATGTTTCTTACTGTCCAGCAGGGTTTCTATTCTCCACAAATGAACACATCTATGTGCTCCGACCGGATCGAGCATTCCCAACTGTCATAACACTGCATCAAAATTCCTCATTAAAGCACATTCAAGACATGTCAGACGACACCAAGAGGGGACGGTTTCCCCAATCCCAGATCACCTTCTGCATTAATTAGGAGGCTGCTATTTATTCAGCCTTGATTGAATATCAATCCTGCATCATCTTTTTTAATCCCGCTCCAGTTCTGTCAGAGGGCAGAGAAAGGAAAGCAGGGTTGGGGGGATTCAGAGCAGCCAAAAAAACAAAAAAAAACAGAGCCAGGACTGTTCATGTGTGATCGACAGAAGCTTCCGCCAATGCCAGCTGAGCAGAGACTGCCCTCCTCCTCCTCTCCCCCCAATCTTGCAGAGTGCTGGTCCCTCTGTGTGCTGTAGTACGTGGAGGAGAGGGAGATCGAACGCTGCGTGAGGAGCCAGCCTCTGTGTGTGCCGCCAACTACTACTTGCACTGGATTTAAAGCACCTTCACTACAACCTGCAAGTGTGGATGAAAAGCTATCCAAACTGACATTCAGGAAAAAAGGCAGAGAAAGAAAAGAAAAGAAAGCAAAGTGGACAGCTCTCTGAGGCAGCTCTGTTTAGGAAGCATGTATAATTCGGTATGTTTCATCATCCTGTCATGGGTGTTTGCTGTGCTTGTGTTCCCAGGTAAGACTTCTTCTATTCCCCGGTCTCTGTTCTTTGTGAGTCTGTGTTTACATCCTTTTCTGTCTTGTCTGTGGCTCATCAGCTCCTGTTAGCACAGAGTGGTGCACTGTTGAAACATATACGCTACTCTCTATTCTTTCTTTCTTACGCTCTCCGTCCACAAATCATCTGTCAGCGTGACTGTGAGGCTTGTTGGGACGCCCAAAAGATGAGAAGTTGTATTTTAAGTTTATGGTGAAGCTGTCTGTGTTGGTTCAGTCCTGCCAAGGATTCTCCCACAAGGAACGGGGAAAAAAAGTTACCTCCACCTCAAACTACTTGTCAGTCTTTAGGAAGATGACATTAAAGCTGCAGTGGGTAGAAATGGAGCAAATATGATTTCAAAAAGTAACTATAGCCTGACAGTAGTGCATGAGACAGGTAATCTGAAAAAAGATCATGTGCTTCTGTGTCCTCCGGTGTACTCCGGTGCTACTAACGGCATCTGCAACATTTCACAGACTGAAGGGGAAACAACCAATCAGAGCTGATCTGGAGTCTACCGTCCAGCTGCCGTCTCTGAGAGCCGGCTGTCAATCACTTGCAAACTCCGACCAAATGGTCAAACTAGGCAGCGCTGATCAAATATGAACCAATATTCTGTTTCTGTAATGCCTATTTCTCTCCTCAAATGTTCTAAGAATCATCTTGTAGTGTACTGTTTAGCTGTAAAATTAGATAGTTGGTTACCCGGGAGCCATGTTGAGATCTGTTGAGGAAATACCAAGCACCGCCCACCAGCTGGAGCACAGCCAATAGGAACGCTCTCTCTCTCTGAAATGACCTGTGATTGGCCAAAGTCTCCCGTCACCGGCTTTATTTTTTAAAGCCTGAAAACAGAGCCATGAGGATGGAAGGTTATTATGGAAGTTTTGCCCAATAATGCCAAAAACGTTCTGCCTACTGAAGCTTTAAGCCCTAATGTCAAAGATTCACTGCAGGATTTACCAAATCAGTCTTTAGTTTGTGTGAATACAAAATTCAATACAGCATATTCTGTTTTTCTGAAGCTGCAGGCTCATCAATGAAATAACTATTTGTTAGCCATTAATGAAAAAAATCAATTAGCTGCCATTAAATGGAATTGAATTGAAAGAAATATTGAGCAGTTAGTCCCAACAACGTAGCCAGAAAATAATAATGAAGAATTGATGAAGTGGTGTAAGCATCCAAGATGTGTTGTTCAGCAGAGCGCAGAAGTGGTTTTAGAAAGGAGTTTGCATTGTGTATTGATGCATGTATATAATGGCAGCATTGCCATTTAACTTGTAGGCTCCATCACATAAAGGAGGAGATATTCCCGACTGGGAAAACCGGACTTTGTCAGAGTGCACAACAGCAGCTCTGCGGTGGTGTCATATAGGGAGCCTGATGTCCTGAAATGATGTTAAATGAGCCTGACGTCTGAAAATGCAAATATGTGCCCAAAGCATCTGAAGTGAGAGAAATACTGTATGCTTTATCCCCTCAAAGTGGATTGCGTGAAGGAGATTATGTATGTAGATTATGATTATGCATTTACCTTTTATTCTGCCAACTCAGGTTTTAAATCCTGCAAACAAGTTATGTGAGGGAGCTTTAAGCCTTTCTTTAACACTAAACCTTAAAGACATGTGTTGTGAACAGGAAGGGACAAAGTGTTTAAAGATGTACAATTACTTATATCATTTAGTTTGCATTGGAGAAACGTACAAAGTCGGCCACACATTTTACCTCAGTTTCAGATATACAGTATATATATAACTGTGCTCGGGGTTGGATGCGTTCCACATTGGTAACATTATGTCCATGGCAGTCGTTGCATCACACATAAATGTCTGAGCAGTCCCAGGTTAGCTACTCTCTCTCAGAGCCAGAAACCAGAGAAGTTAAGTCTCAAACTTGTGATGTCATCGAGTATAAAGTCTGGCGCATGATGGCACCGTGGACAGCTGCCGTGTCTCCAGCCCCTCCTCACCTTTTGCTCTTTTTCTTGTTTCATTTCATTTCATCTGGTACATATTTTTGATTCTTTCACATCATGCGCACCACCAAAGGGAGCCCTGTCCTATAATGTGATAGAGAACAACTTCTGCACATCAGATCGTTGGTGGACATCACTTATTCATCACGATCAACAAACAGGGAATATCCATCGCTGGGATTACCTGTTGCTCCACCTGGAAAATGGAGGAGACAAAGAAAGTGAGGGTCACGGGCTGGGGTCCTAGTCCGGCTGAGGAAACAAAAAAACGTATCCTTCTAGCTGATGTCCAGTCGTTGTAACGTTATGGTTATAACGGAGACTTGTCTCAACCCCTCGATCCCTGACCGGGCCATTGCTCCAGAAGGGGCTCTTCATTCACGGCCAGGATCGCACAATAACTTCAGGGAAGAGCAGGACGGGAGGCGTCTGCTTCATGATCAACAACAAGTGGTGCTCAGATGTGGAGATGATTTCTACAGGCTGTTCTCCTAATCTAGAGCACCTTATGGATGGATGCCGTCGTTATTATCTCCCGAGGGATAAACTAAACTGAGGAAAGTCCTACCAAGATATCACCAACACATCAGCTACGCTAGAGTACTGGAAGTCTGGGAGACGGTACAGCATCCGGTCCCGCACAACCAGGCTCAGGGACTGCTTCATCCCACACGCCATAAGAATGCTGAACTCTTGAGCTCCTAAGTCATCACTTGTTACTATCACTTTACCTTTATTTATCTTCATATACACCTATTTTTCCACTACTTGTGTACATAACAGTCCCATCTAGTCCTCTCCTTTATTTGTTGTCAAGTACATTGAGAAAACTGTATAAAACGGGAGTCCAATTTCTTGTATGTATGTACTTGGCAAAATAAATCTGATTCTTATCGTCTCCCAATTCTTTGTCTTCTTTGAGTTTTAGCACTCTAGTTTTTGGATTTGAGAGAGAGTTGTTCATGTTCACTAATATTTTTGGAAAGCCTATGACCATAGGAATATCATGTTTGTATTTTGAAAATGGGCGTAGTTCCCCTTTTAAATCAGGCGAAGACAAATGGCTTTCTTCACCTTGTCTATCAATCTAACAGAAGTGCCTCGTCTTCATCGGGCAGTGGTGGCATTACTGAGCCTTGTAGTGCACTTATATGTGTCCTCTCTCAGATGAAATTGGAGATCTTGCACATACACATGCACAGTGTTGCTTTAGTGAAAGGGAAACACAGTTATTTTTCCTAAAAAAAAAAAGTTAAGAATGACTTTCCTTATCACTCTTTTAGAAAAGTAATTAGTAACACTGCTCGTCTTGGTTTTGCATTGTAACCAATAATAATTGCATGAGGCTTGTACTCTTTGGCTGTCTTGTTGTCTTTTTGTTATTAATGCCCGACAACAAATGCACATCGCACATGCTCATATTCGTTAATATGAAACCCTAATCAAATCCACAACAGATGGCATAATCAAAAGTCATTTGGCAAATCATAGGCTCTGCAAGGCGAACCATAGTGCAGCTTAATTGAACATAAGACCAATTGCAAATGTGCTGTACGTTGGCTGTAACTCAAAGAGAAATAATATGAAACAGAATATGAAGACAAACAGAAATATTCAAAAATAGAACAAAAAAATACAATCTGGGGCGTCTCAGCTGGGAATGAAATATCTTCATGTTGCATGTTTGGACGTCAGCCGTCCCTGTTGTCTCCTGTGTTGCCAAATGTGGACCTCCTGCAGTGTATACCTCAAACAGCATGTGCACTCAGCATGTGACTAATGTACGTGCAATTTACCAACTGTACTGCAGACATGTTAATTATTTAGTGTTTTATGAAAGTGCACATGATACAGCATATTGTATGAAACTGTAACCAAGCACAGTTTTACACTAATTAACACTGAATGTTAATTAACTAAGTAACATGTCACCTAATGCCTCCCCTTCCGCTATCTGTGCTATATATTTTAAAAGGGCACCGGTGCTGCATCCTGGGTTTGGCGCCGCCCAAGACGATTCTGATTGGTTTAAAGAAATACAAACAAGCCAGAGCGTCTCCCCCCCCCCCCCCCCTTATACCAGAATGATAATGTGTGCAGACAGACCTTTCTTTAGTGCTGACACAGCACTGTGGAGCTGTGGTCTGGCTATGTGAGACTACACGTCACCTATAGTAACCTCACAGTGACAACAAGACTCCAGGAAGTTACAGAGTCCAGCACACAACCCCCTGTAACACCGCAACATGTTGTTTTCACACTTGGCAAGAAAGAGAAGCATAATTCAGACTGAAAATCTACTCCTTTAAAGGGACTCTATGTAAGAATCAGAAATGTCTTGTTAACAGCGACACCTGTGGCCGTTAAGTCAACGAAAGTCAGCGTCCTGTTGCTGGCGCTTGTGCTCGCTCTACATAGACATGAAGGAGCATCGCTCAACACAGTGAGGAGACACACGTCAGCTAAAAGCACAATATCACTCTATATTTCAGCTGCTTGGCAGTAATGTTAGCTGACCAGACCAAGGTCTCTCCATGAATCAATGCTGATACTGTGTTTCCTGCTTCAGACTCCCATTGTCTGCAGTGTGTAGTGTGCGCGCATGCACGTGAGAGGTGGAGCGAGTGAGAACGAGCGCGGTGTGTGAGTGATGGCAAGCAGGCAGAAGAGCAGAGCAGTCCGACTCCAGCCCTGGAGACCAAAGCTCCGGTCTCCCCTGTGTCTTCTGGCCGCGGTCGGGGGTCTGGAGCAGGAAGAGCTAACACTGTTTTGCAAGAAGCTCTTCACTAGATGTAACTTTGCGGTTTTGGTGCTTCCGTGTAGTTTGTGTTGGAACAGCGTAGCCACACGCGCATGAGACACTGACCCAATTTATATGTGTAAGAAGTTACAAACAGTACCTTTTAAAGGGTTGTAGAATTGTAGCAGCCCATTTATTTTAATGTTAAAATGTACCTCAGTACTCTTGTTGGGTAGTTATTATAGTTATTTGGCGTGTTCTTTTCAACATGTGATTTTGAATATGGAGAATTGTTAGTACCAAATAGTGCAACACAGATATCAAGCCTTATCTTCCGAGTATTTTCCCCTCTTTTATTCATCCGAGGAAGGGATTTGCTGAGCGTGCATGTTCTTTTTCAGTGCTGCCCGGCTTCACATACATACACATTCTGTACATTCCTTCACACCTGGGAGCTGCCCGGTACCACTACAGTTAATCTCATCTGCTGACTGAGCAGCTGTTTCTTACCTGCCTTGCTCAAGGGCACCTTGTCAGTAGCTATTGATAGAAAGGGGAGTGTTAAGAGGGACAGCCTTTCAAGTTTAGAAGCAGCATTCGTCTTGTCGTGAGGTTGTTTACGGACTCTGTGTGTGTGTGTGTGCGTGCGTGTGTGTGTGTGTGTGTGTGTGTGTATGTGTTGGGGAGGCAGAGAAAGAGCTGACTTGGACATCAATCTGTGCAAACTTTTTTCCCTCCCACAGTGACTTGAAGAATGCAGTTCAGGGTGTGTGTTTTGCTGAATGACATGCTTTGCTGTTGGTTTTGTTTATCTTCTATTTATTGGGATTAATTGGACTGTCACTCTGACTGTATTTTGAGCCTGTACAAGCTTTGCCTTTCCAATGTCTGCAAAAAAAACAACGTAAAGTGACCCTGTGCATTGTGAGTTCAGGCAAGCATCAGCAAATCAAGCTGTCCAAGAACATATGTGAAAAAAAACTAATGTTTAGATGTTCAAATGAATTCCATATTCCTGCTTCTTGCACAAGAAGGAATCAATCTATAAAATAAAAGCACTAAGACCTTCTCTTTTCCATTAGTCTGAGCAAAGTGTAATTTTGAGGATGCTTGATGATCCCTGAGCAGTAGCTCGCTAATGTCAGTCCAATTTAGGAGAATTGCTGAGTATTGTGTGTATTTTGACACCCTTTGATACAAAATACCTTGAAAGAACCCCACATTTCTAAAGAATGTCACATTAAACCGGCTTTATCAGCTCACTTTTATTTAATTTTAAGGAGCACGATAGCTTTTTGCCTCTCAGCAGCTTTAATTGTGAGGCCTTTAGATTCTGAAAAATGAAACTATTTAACTATGCACAACTAAGAAAATGGTTATGAGAAGTACAGGGTGTAATTTAAAGCCACATTTGCACACAAAATGCACATCAACACCTACACACTCAGATCATGTTTGTGGTTGGTGAATAATTTTTGGGGGAAATCAACCCTGTGTCTTAAAAAATAATGTTCCCATAAAACAAAACTGCTTTCTCAGTTACATTTCGAGGGAAGCGTTTCTTCTAGATTACGGTCATAGTTTAAATGTGCTTAACATTGTAAATTGGAACAAAACAAAAAAAGCAAACGTAAACATTTACACAACAAAACTACTTGGTTATGAAAATTAGTGAATGCTGACTTTTAGTTTCACACGGAACACGAACAGCAGTATCCTGGTTTAAAGTCCTGTGTTTGTTTACCTATATACCCGCCCGACCTCCTCCCTATGCGGACTTCCGTGGACTACCATTACAAACATATTTGTGATACGTGAAAAACAAATGTAATCCCAACACGTTCTCATCCCGACTCGTTACATACTGAGCTTTGTCAGACCCCTTGGCGTCACTTTTCGGTCGCAGTAAACATGCTTAATGTTGTGAATTAAACAAAAACACTTATTTAGGATTAGGCAACAAAATCATTTAGTTTAGGTTTTGGGAAAAAACAACATTGTTGGGCTTAAAATCACAACGATTTTACAGTGCAAATGTGTCTTGACGTCGTGAACACAGGACACGAACGAACAGCTGATTGTAACGTTAAAGTGAAACAACACACGAGACACAAACAGCGGTCTCTTGGATGAAAGCCTTGTGTTTATTGGACCCATCCATCGCTCTTCCCGCCCACCTGGGGTGTTCCCTGTGCATTTACTGTTGCTGCGGATCATGGGTTTATATTGTAGTTAATTGAAAGCCCGGTGCGTCTCCTCCCGCCGCAAAATGTTGCCTTGTGCAGTGGTATCGGATGCCGACGGCTGTGAAACAGCGTCGGTATTTGATGCTCTCGGAAATGGGTTGCTATTCCGCAACAAAATACATTTCCCACAAAACGTAATTCACAATGCAGATTCGTCGTATGGGAACATAATTCTTAGGAGACAGGGCTGTTGGAAACAAAGGTTACAATATTGTAACCCTAGTGCTATGAGCACAGCCTTCTACTAGACTCTATTGGTCATACTCTCCTCCAATCCCGAGCACGCATTCGCCCACTGAACTTTGCATAAACGTAGCTCGCCAATCAGGACTTGCCAACCCAAATACGTTCGGACCCCACAGTATATAAGGCAGCGTCTAGCGCTGTCAGACATGCCACACCCTCTTCAGCGAGCGGCGCAGGAGCGACCCCTTGGTAGGGAGCTGCGCCTGTGCTTATACACACTCAGGTAACAAGTAAAAAGCAGCTCAAGTGGAGCTCTCCCTGACTGTATCGGCTTATGACGGGCGTATCGATTTTTGACCGATTCCTCTCAAAATTGTAGTCATATTCATCGTTTTATATCTATGTAAGACTATTGTATTGATTTATTGTATTGCTCTTTACACCCCTAGTAGTAATACACTGCTGTGCTTAGACTATCATTGGGATTTATAACAATAGGAAAAGACATACACAGGTGTTAACCTTCAGACAATCTGCTGCCCGGGGGTAGACTGTTCTCCACACTCTAATTCCTCCTCAATACACGGTGCTTCCCTTGAGGCGTCGCATCCATCAAACTGATAGTGGCACAAGATAAAGTTGTGGCCAAAACTCCCTCAACTTTTCTGATCTCTGTGTGTGACTCGTAAGGTATAGCCTCCTCAGCTTCAGCTGATTGAGCCATTTATCATAATGACACGCCTACGCCGACTAGTCAACACCACTGCTCGGTTCTGCCCATTGATCCCGAAGACTCAAAATGATGGATTGCAATTATCAGTGAGTCAAATTGGTTGTGAAAATGAAGCTTCAGTTTATTAGCTGTTTATGATCAGTGTATGCATCCGCTTCTACTTAATATGTACGCCATCAAATGTCACTTAGCCTAAATTGGGATAGTAAATCATGCTAACCACAGTGCCCTTCATCACACAGACGAACCCAGGAAGCCCGGTTTGAAAACAGTTAGAAGCGCAGCACAGTTCAACTTATTTTTTGCTGTTGTTGTTTTCACTGAAATGTATGATATGTCAAATTTTATGGCCTCATATTACTCACAGTTGACACAACTTATGTCTGTAAAGGAGATGGAAAGTGTGACAATTCATCACCTTGACACCCTTCCTGGGGATCACATCACTCATGCAGCTCTATAACACATTTTGTCAGTATAAGTGTAGCAAGGCTCTTCAAAATCCAGAAATATATCAAACATCCTTAACCGTTTTAGCTGTTAACCCCAACGAAACGCAGCGCTGCCTGCAGTATTTCTTATGTCAGTGTCGTTCTTGAGATGCAGTGAAGCGTACCCGCACCTGCTCGAAGATAAGTAGATAATTACATTTAAAAAAAAGTAAGCACCTACATAATATTTTACCACATAAATTCACATGAGATGTGAATTTAAAACATAAATCCTAATCTATTTGTTAGAGTTTATGCTCCCGGCTTTCAGAGAATGAGTCCCTGGAAGACAAATCAAAAGAGAGTTTCTTAAAATGATACTCGGAAAGCAATACCAAGTCAGATAACACATAATTTACTTGGGATTTGAGACATTGGGGAATTGTCTTGAAAGCTTTACAATGGAACAATCATTGACAGTGAGTCACTACTTACACACAGCCACGGCATTGTAACAATAGTGCACACAGGCTAACATTCATTGGAGGGGATACATTGGTGAGAACGCTGTCTCTTGGCATCAGTGAACAATCCCCAGCGAGCATTCACTGAACGTTGGTGTCCAAATAAGCGCATCACAGTCTTTTAAATGGAAGTAATAGATGAATAGGCGACGGATGGCACAAGCAAGAACAAGCATTCAAGTGTCAGGAGGCTGCAGGGCTGTAATGCCAGAATCCAATTGGTTTAAAAGGTATTGGTACAGTGTGGCAGTGTTCCTGTTGCATACAAATGTGCTCAGTTTCATCCACGGCTGTTTTCATTTAGAACAAACCTTCATTGACTCATTTATCCATTATTTACTGAAACAAAATGGGTCATAGCACAGTGAGGGAAATCATTGTGCCAATGGCTCGTTTCTGCTGCAAACTACCTCCATGGATTTGCTGGATGGTAATAGTCATTCGTTAATTTGACTTTAAAAATGGTAATTTTTTACACTTTTACATCACGCACACATCACATTAACGGCCAGGACACACTGGATGCATGAGCAGTGCGTGTGCGTCGTGGAAGCTATTGCTTTTTATTTCATTACCCATATTAACAGGTTAGTGCCGAGCCACACTGCCCGCGTTTTGACCGTATATTGACATCAACATCATTGACAACATTACTACAGTTTCAATGTCCATATCTGTTGAATATGTTACAGACATGAAAATAAGTAGATATTTATTTTTAACCAAACACATCCTGTTTCCAAAGACCCTAGTGTTTTGTTTTTTCTGTGGATAGAATCACTTCATTTGTTAACACAATGCTTTTATTCTGAAATATTTGCTGGGCAGTGTTGTGGAACATGCAGTGACTTGCACGGCTCCATAAATGAATAGTGTACCAGCTTTTAATTGTGAATTATTGCTATTATTTACAAATGAGCACACATGTATTAACCTTTTCTGTCTAAAACAAATATAAATGATATTTATTATGACATTAAATTGCCATTATGAAAGGCAAAGTCTATGCAGAAAGACACGGCTGGCAGTAAATCACCATGTAGATTAAGGTTCCATGAGGGACCATCTGAGCAGCTTCTTGGCGACCATCAGAGCGCCATAAACCTGTATATATACTGTATCTCTAAAATCAGCAGAGGGCGTGTAGAAATAGCTTTTTTTGGCTTGCGTCTCTCTCTCTTTCTCGTTGACTGTCCCTTTGCTTCCCCTGTCGTTTCCCTTTTGTCTGTGGATTGCTACAACTATGATGGAGGGAAAATGGAATTTGGGCCGAAAGTTGTATTTCCAAGCAGGCTAAGAAAGCTTCTTCTGTCTATTGCTTTGTGTTTCAGTACTATGGACAGCTCCGCACCTACATGTACACACACACACAACCATTATTCTGAAACTACAGTTGAGCCGTAGTGACGTATCACACCTATAGCTGTATGTACTAAAGCAGACTCAGTGGGATTTTGTTGGTATCAATCAAGTCAGTGTTGAAGCAGGCCGTCAGAACAAGCTTAAAGTCTCTTCCTGATATTGATTCTGTTATGTGATCAATGCTTGTAAAAAATACATTCATTACTGTGATGAACTACTTGAAAAATGTTTGGCCGTTAGCTAATTCAATCAGTTTGCTCTGACGGAGTACTTGTGTTCACTGATCCAGTCTGTTGGGCAGCAGTGTAAAGAACCGCAGGGACATCAGTGAGTCGGTGCATTAAAGTAGAGTTACAGTCTCTGCTGCTGCACTCGTCAATATTTTCATGTGAGGAATGGGTCAGAACGACTGGTCGTTTAAAGTGATGAATCCCCAAAGACTTATCAGCATCTCTGCAGTTCCGCTCAGTAGCTTCTTTTATTTTTATTTTATTAATTTATTTGACAGGGACAATACATGTAGGCATTATTACTGTTAAATAAAGTGCAACAGATGCAATGTATATGTATATGTAATACCTTGTCCCTGGTTAATCTTTTAGACTTCCTAATCAGAGATCAGTGATCACAGGTTTGATTTAGTTTCAGCCAGTGTTTCACATTTTCATTAAACATATTCAGATCAGGTTGCATTTTTATTTACGTTGGTAGGTATGTATTCCTTATACTGAAAAATATAATTGACCGAAGATTGTTTTACACTCTGCGGTTACCATTTGTTGACCCCTAGTGGTTATTCTATTGGTCTATTTTCTGACATATGGACAAAGTGCAGCTGGGGCAAGATTGTTCACACATTTAAAAATCAATTTGATAAAAGAAAACTTGATACAACTATCAAAACTGCGCAGCATATACTTTTTTCAGAATTACACAGTAGTGCCATTTCATTTGTTTGTAATCCCTTATTTTCAGTGCTTGTTTATATAGCAATACAACAGGTCTGGGTAAGGTGAACCTCGTGATGTCACAGGTTGGAGTACTGCAACATGGCGGCGCTCTTGCCACAAAAGATGAAACGGATCTTCTTCTTTTTTTCTTTTAAATTATGACATTTGTCACGTTTTTGATATAATGGTTCATCAGAGTGGAAATCCATTTAATAAACCAGCTTAACTTGGTTAAACGTTTCATTTCCACTTTAAGGGTAGAGCTACATGGAAGAGAGATAATGAGGCCAAACCTGTAGCGGATCATTTGTGCTGCTGCTGCTGCTGCTGCTGCTGCTGCTGCTGCTGCTGCTGCTGCTGCTGCATGTCACGCCCCACCTCCACCTCAGAATCCACCTGCAAGCTCTGTTTGTGTTGTGGTTCCCCATGGGGAAGATGCATTGATCTCTCCCTGCTCTGGTTTTAAAATATGCTTCACGGGGAAAGATACAAAACACGGCCTTGACACCCAATTTAAATATATTTACATTTAGCTATTCTTATTAATATATCTAGTTTTATACATACAGTAATAGACTAAAGGGTAAAGGGTGGGTACACACCATTGATAGTAGGAGCTATCATGTATCCTGAATAAATCAGCTGCATCAATAGATAAAATGTTGAATTTGACAATGGAACATGGATTTGCAAAAATACAATATATAATTATTATTATCTTGTATTGTTTGCATCCAATTACATTTTAACTTATTTGCCTGTGTAGAGGAAGATGAGAGGAAGAAGAAAGCTGTACTCTATGGATGGCAATGTCAGTCTGTCAATCTGTCCATCACTTTGGTCCAGACTGACATATCTAAAAAATTATTGGATGGATTACCATGATGTTTTCATAATAGCGTGATGTGTGAGCTTTCGGTCCAATGGGATGTTTCGGACTATTGGGATTTCAGAATAATGGGCCATCGGAACAATGGCTTGGCACCCGAAGACATTCACAACTGTGCCTTGTATTTAGTGCTAATTATCAAATGATAGCATGCTAGCACATCAAGCAGAGCACGGTAAACATTACCTGCTTAACATGTTAGTATTGTCAGTATGACTATGTTAGTGCACTGATGTTGGCACTGTTGCACCTACGTACAGCCTCAGAGGGCTGCTAGCATGGCTGTATGTCTAGTTTCCATGTATAATTCAACCTTCTTGAGATTAGCTTTGTACCAGTTCAGGGTCTAGATCCTCCAGAGGACATGTTCCATGAAGGTCATGAATTCATTTTATTGCATATGGTTTATAAACAGAATGGCACTCTGTGGTCAATTTGGAAATAAATGACTGTTTCTGCAGTTTAAACCATTGGGATGACCCTACAAGACATCTCATAATCATTATGGAATAACTTTCTATATACCAATCAGTCACAAAAACAGAGTATTTTAAGTTTGACTGTGCTGCAAATCATAAATGCATCTGCATGTAGTCATATTTTTTTGTAAAATGCTACATATCTTAGTTGTAGAACAACAAGTAATGTTTCTGAATGGAGTCACGGCCAGGTCATAGCTCTGTTTACACAAGTATTTGAAGCTCCCCCGAATACAGCAAGAAAAATCAAGCATTCTTTGTCATGAATAAGTTCATATTTTATATTCCTATTTCATTTGATTGCATTCGGTTGTGCAACTCAGTGCTTTGTGTGTTTTGGAAATGGCAGTGACCTTTATTAGCGCTTCCCTCGGGGTACATTACATTATTTTGTGATAAGTGGCTTCAAGCATTAATGACTCAGGAGACATTCAACTTGAATTTTGAACCCTTTTTTTAAATGTACTTTTTTTTTATATGACGCTAATAACCTGACAAATCCCTGGATATTATCTGGTCTTCTGTTGGCCTAGGGGTTAAGGCGCCAGAGATCAACTCAGTACTTTGCTCTCCCATGTTCCTGTCTGTACTTTCATATTCCATACAGGAATATGTTACACATAGCAGTATATCTTATCCAGCTTATCTACAACATAACGTTTGTAAAACAATTATTAATGAGCTGATGACTTCTTTTGATAATGATGAATTAAACCTCATGTTTTATTCAACCCACGGTCTCGCCTCTTCACCTGCATTCTGCTCTAAAATAAATAGAAAAAACTATGAAGCAGACACACTGTGATGATGGAGTAAAGCAACACAGCAGAAGCGGTGCATGAATATTCTTCATGCGCACAGCGGAGTGTGAGAATCTAAAAGGTCATGAACATCAACCTTTTCTGAGCTGAAGCGAAAATGTAAAAGAAAACATCTTTGTTTCAGGATTTTACCACATTAAAGAACTGAAAGTAAGAAAAGAACTGAAGTGCAGAGGAGCAGATGTTAGCTGGAATTCAGCTACACACTGCTGGTGTTATAAACTTTTACAGTAGAAGATGAAATAGGGGGGGGCCTTCGCCTGATATCGTTCAAATAAATGAAAGGTCAAGTGTGTAGGATTTGGCGGCTTCTAGTAATGAGGTTTGATTCCAACCAACTGAAACTTCTCCAGTGTGCCAAGTGTGTAGGAGAACTATGATGGCCCAGCTTGTTCTCATCCCAACTCATCTTATACTGCCGCTTGCATCACTTTATTTATAGCATTAAAACCTCCATAGTTACGCTTGGACCAGACAGCTGCCTCGCTGAACTGATGCGTATCCCACGCGTGGGTTGTCCACACCGGAAGCGTTTCTGCTGCTGCCAGCCCTTTCTTTCCACATTGAGCCGCTTTGCACCTCTCACAAGAGGTGTCAATATTAGGCTATATTCTTGACAGTTTAGTTTTGGAGAGATGGTAGCATTGAACTATTTTAAATTAGATGAGATCGTGTCTACAGTATGAGGATGATTTACGTACTTGTTTTAGTATTGCCTCCCGTATATCCTCAGAAAAAGGGCTGTTGAATTCCCGTTCCCAAAGGGTTTTTAAATTATCCAAAGGTTGCATGTTCAAATTATTAATTAAAGATTATATCTGAGCAATCCTTTCTGGTTAGGGTTCAAGGACAGAAGTTCATCTGCAATGGTAGATGTTGGTTTATTGGGAAAAGGAGTGTAGCCCTTCCTCATAAAGTCCCTGATCTGTAGATGGCAAGACAAGTAAGGTGGGCTACATTTTTTATTTAATTAAAAAATGAATTAAATAATGAATTTAATTTTATATAAAGATATTTCTAGGAGGCATGGTTGTAAAATGATGTTTTGATGTTTTTAGATTGGTGGACTTTTTGGCCTTTTCTGATAGTAGCCAGTTGAGTAATCTGCTGCAGATATTAAATGGTGGAGGTTCTTGCCTGAAGGGGAAGAAGAAGAAAGAAGAATAATACCAGCACATAACCCTTTTTATTGGCAGTTTTAATACCAAAATGTTGTATTGGCCTTTTGAAATCAGTCATCCATCAAACCTATCCCTGTCAAATTCATAAAGCAGACCTTTAGGCTGTGCAGAACCACCGACATACAGTTTAACTCATTTGTATTTTATCCTGCAGTAAACATTTTTAAGTATGGGACTAATACAGATGGTTACACAAGCTGGTACCAACCAAACCTGACTGAATCCATACCCTGAGGGGGGAAAAAGAGATGAAAAGAGACAGCAAATAGATCAGCAGCAATACTCTGCATATCAGAAAGGAAGGTGAAACATATTCAGGTCCAGAGCAGTTCTCCTGACTGAGTGTTGCGGAGTAAAGCCAGGATATCTGCTCCCGACGAGAAAAGTCTCAAGCACTCACTTGGCTTCTGAGTGCAGGGAAAACTGGCTGGAGCCCCCAAATCTACCCACTGGAAACAAGAGGCTTTGTGAGGTCCTTGAATCAGTGGAAAGCTTGGAGCAGCAGATGCAAAGAAAGCTGTAAAGCAACTGGGAAAGCTAAAGCCAAGACTCATGGGAACTAGTGGAAGCATGATGGAGAAATGGCCCCCACTTCAGATATTAAAGGCGTTGTTGCATTCTCTCACTGTTAAGATTGCCAGAAGTGTTTGACTCATTTGTAAGTGTGTGTGTGTGTGTGTGTGTGTGTGTTTGTTTGATGCATGGCGTGTGGCTCTATTTGTAGTCTGAGAGCAGGACAGTGCTTTCTGTTTGATCATAGATCAGAGACGCTGTGTGGCCATCAGAGTTCTGTCTGTCATTATTTATTGATGAAACAACAATTTCAGCAACACACACAGATGCACACACACACAAACACACACACACACACACATCACCAGGACAGCTCAGATCTTTTACTAACAGACGAGCCCTGAGCTGAATGTGAAGCCTGCTTATTTCTCCCAATAACAAGGTCATTGAAGGGCAGTAACGGCTGAATACTGGACACATTCAGTCTTCTTCAGAAGTCACAGGCAGGAGAGTAGTTAGCTCTGATTTAAATGAAAACATTAATAATAAAGTTAACCACATAAACCTAATCGTTATACTCTGAAACTGCATAATTCACATATATTCACCCACATTGTTCATACTGTACTGCCACTGTGAAAATACTGAAACACTGGACCTTCTGTTCTCATTTGGGCCCCATCAGCTGGGCCTGTTTTCTCTTTCAGCTGTCACATCTCATTTGGTGTTATCTCGCCTTTAGCAGTGCAGGCACCGGCCCCTCAACGCTGTGTCACTGCTATTGGTGCTGCTCAGACTCCCTCTGGTCAATGGTGAGGTCATATTCATTAAAGAGGAACATCTTCCACTGGGCAAAGTCAGACAGGATGACCCGTGTGGATTAGAAGGCTTTGGGACAAGTGCTACTAGTCTTGATGTACGCACTAGCTCAGGTTTATTTTAGGCATAGTGCAGTTGTTGGTTATAAGCTAGAGAGAACGGCAGGTGTCAGAGGGAAGAGAATAAGAAACCAACAAGATCAGAATATAGATTTGTGGTCTCTTTATTTATTTATAATAACATCGGACACTGTCTACACATCGTTAAATATCGCCGCTTTGTCACGTCTCTCGGCTTCTGATACCAAGCACAAGCATTTTACATCGATGGGCACAGGTCCCCTTTTAGATGCTTTGCAGCCGCATTTGACGGATGAGAACGGGTTTGTTACATCGCTGTGAGTTCCCCTGTTCCTCTGTCTCTCCTCTGCTGTTTGCAGTGGCTGTCGGGTGCTGCTATCGGCAGTTTGACCGAGCAGAGGACAGCCTGTCTTTCGGCTGCAGTCATTCAAAATCCGGCAACTCGGCAGCCTCCCACAGGGTTGCACGGAGGTGTGCGGAGTTAGTTGTGTGTTTTATTTGTGACTTTAGAACGTAACTGCCGTGACACAATCAGAAAATAAAGTTTTAATTCTCTGATTCACTGCTTTGTTCTCACTGACGGCGCCGTCTCTCCGTTCAATCCATAGCTCTCTCGACCATCGCTGCTCTCTCTCTCTCTCACCTCGTTGATCCGAGGAGGAGGGGCCAACATTGAATGCCGTGTGCTGCTACATATTAGACCTTTTAAAGCATGTAAACACATTGTAGTAGAAACCTAAAATGAAAGTATGCACCTGAAAATAAGCATAATAGGTCCTCTTTAATCCTGAATTGCTTACCTGCCAACAGTGGTAATGTTGTGTGCATGGATGGGTTATTTTTCACTGCGTATTGCATATTATATGTTTGGCAGGCAAATCTTGGCAGCGAATGGTTTTCATCTCACAGGCTAATTTGGACGATGCGCCATGCCATGTCCTAAAATCTTATATTCTCCTTTCATATAGTTTTCATTCATGTGTGCTGCAGATTAAAATAATGTGAATGCTCCTTCATAGCTCAATATTGCACATAATAACAGTCCCAGAATACTGAAGAATGTTTCATGTTGACATTCATCAGCAATTGTTCCTCAAACCAAACCCACATCCTCTGTGTTCCTCGTGATGCTGTGTGTATAATGAAACATTTAGGAGAGCTGCGACTGTATGTAATGACCTTTTCAACTCTGCATAAGAAAAGTTGTTAAGGACAGGAAAGGATTCCCATGACAGAGTGCAGAGCAGGACATGGTTTGCTCTACTTCCCCTCTGCTGTCCGTTCTCATAATGCTGAGACACCCAAACACTGACACATGTGATTTGGGATGTCCCTGAGCATTTTGAGGAGCTTTAAATACCATTATGTCTGAACAGCGGTGAAATATGTCCGTGGACAACAGTCGTACATCTTGAGGCGCCGCTTCAAAGTAGAAATATATGAGATGCATTCAAAATGATTTCTTGCTCTACGGATGCAAATTTACAGATTCTGCATGGATTAATTCTGGGTTTATGTTTCTAGCTTTTTTGACAAGCGTATAGAGTTATTATTTCTTGTAAACATGTCAGGAAAAACACAAGTACAATCATAATATAACAAGTGATGTATTGCACTTTATCAAACTATTATATTCATTTTGATTCAAAGTTAGTGGAAGATATTTGTCCCAGATGTTGCACTATCAAAGAAAATAAAGAACTAGAATTGCCGCCTCGTGGTTTTACGCCTCCGCCAACCAGTTAAGTTGCAGTTTACATCCATGTCTGTCATCACTTCATCATTTTATCTTGTTAGACAATTGTGTGATATTGTCACAGTGACCTTGACCTTTGACCTTTCACCACCAAATTTTAATCAGTTCATCCTTGAGTCCATAAATTCATGCCTTGTATAACCTTTCGTAGGCTAAATATGGTAAAACATCATCCACCACTAGCACACAACAGATTCTTTTGTCAGTTATATTTTTAAATGGTTCCATTTAGTTGCTCATCTCCTTCCCTAAGCCTGACAAGGTGATAGGTGTTTCTAAGGTCCAGCTTGGAAAGACGGTGGCATCGTGAAGTGGCTCAAAACCCGAGCTGATCAGAGGCAAGGGGTACTTGTTTTTAACGGTGTAAATGTTGTTCAAAACTCGAAAGTCTATTGTGGTTGCAACAATGATTTGGTGGTGAGTGACTGGAAAACCAGGGTTGATAAACTGCATGGTGATGAGCTTGATGAAAGGAAGGTGTGGGAAATCAGCAAGGTGTAGTACTGGAAGCCAGGAATGAGCCATGGGAGGAGCACCACACCCACGCCACACAGTCAGAGGTAAGGGTCGAAACACAAAGAAACACTGGGAAATCCAAGAGTCACGGCCGAGACCATGAAACACAGTTCACCAACTGTGTGAGTTTGTAGTAGTAATCTGGGTGTAGATGATGAGAGACCATTCCTCGGGAGAGATTTCAATGTCCAATTCTCTTTCCCACTTTTGCTTTATGTACTCTCTTGAGTTCATTAGTAATATACCGAGATACAAGACCCCTATGGGTCTGTGGGTTTCGAGTTGTGTTCTTTAAAATCATGTGACATCAGAGGGTTCTTCCTTGTTCTGTCCCTTCACCTCTTTCATATAATAGTGCTGCTTTTGCAAGTATCTATACAAAATCTTGACTTCCTAAACCATTTTTCCAGAAACAAACTGGAAGTTTTCTAATTTCACTTTTATTTCATTTATTTTTTTACAAAGGAAGAATAAGATGTGATGCCATGTCTAACCATATAACTAAGGAGATTCACGATATCAAGTTGCAACTGTTGTGACCGTTCATATGATGTCTGATGTGACCTTCCTTTTTTCTTTTTTTTTTCTCACTATATGGGAAAAGCCCACCCTTAAAAAAAACAGAAGAAATGTACATAAAAAGTATACAATAGCTACAGTATTATTTAATGCATCAGCACATATTTAGACATGAAAGGGCAATAACTTAAAGTATTTTGGGGCACCAGATTTGACACATTGATTATGTTGGATTAGTATTAAAATGGAAGGATTGATTTATAAATGAACAGACACTCAATAACTGAAGTGTAACTGGAAGAGAGCTCCTAGCTCTCAGCTCAGGTTCCCTTCATGGTGGTTCTCGTATAATGACAAATCTTCTCTCTACTGTTTTTTGATTGTTTGATATTTTTTGTACAAAATCCTCAATTTCACACTTGTCAGCGGAGAAGATGTAGCAGACCTTCAGAGCTATCAGGATTTTTGAAACTGTATCCAGCGTGAAACTCACAGTCACAGAAAGAAAAGGAAAAAATGGGGAGACCCGCACAATGATGGAATACTAATGAGCACCAACAGATCATGGTTTCATAGCGACATTCCTCAAAAGCAATAATTAGTGATGAGTCAGTGGGCAATTTTCTGCAATTGTGTCATTATTTGAATTAACTACATGTGGGATTCTTTTGGTGAAACAATATCATCTGGATATTTATTTTTAGTATATTCTTCTTGGGGCTGCAACTACGGATTATTTTCAGTATTGATTAATCTGTCAATTACTTTTTGATTATTACATCATATGGTGTTTAAAATAGTGGAAAAGGCTCATAACAGTTTCTCAGAGTCCAAGGTGATGTTCTTTTTGTTTAATCAGAGTAGGAGTTTTGGCACAACTTCACCCACCTCCAATGTGCATGGAAAGGGAATAAACTGTCCGACAACTGTGAGACCAACGCGTCGGGAGAAGCCAAAACATGTTAGTCTCGCATCAAAGTTATTCTTTATACAACTTTATCAATGTTGCTGGAGTTTTTATACCTCTTCTACCAATAGTCCAACATTTTTAACGTAGAATCAACTCAATTATTAATATGATTTTCAGCACTTAAGTCAGTTTTGCCCATGCAAACAAGCTCCAGAGTGCACTGGTATGCATAGAACTTGTATCCCAGTATGTTTTTTTGAGGATGGATTTGATGAGCCACCGTAATCATACTTTAACAATAATCAACTTCATAGCTACCTCTGAGCTACAGATAAAAAACCCAATTTATGAATGAAGCCAGATTAGTCAGCCTATATTTAGTTCACATATGCAACAGTATCCTCCTGGGAGGCCAACACCTAATGCCCTTGTCTTGAGCGCAGAAGTCTTTTAAGTGACTGATGTATCGTAAGGGAGACATCAGCTGTCCACCTGGCCTGTCACACTTGTCAGGAAGTCGATTCATTAATCATGTTTGACTCCACATGGGAGAGCAGCCTCCATTTGGCTGAGGTCTAAAACACCTATGGCACCTGGCCAAGCTCTCTGCTGCGAGCTGGAATCACATCTGGAAGTGCTATATGTCAAGAACATGCTTTGAAGGGAGCGCATTAAAGAGGATTGATGTCCATCATCTTTCTTTAAAGTTTGATGAGATGAAACTTTCACAGGAGTCGTTTGTGCTATAGGGACGAAAAGGATGTTATCTGTTTGGAAAGGAAATATCGCTGAAGCTAGAGAGGTCAGAGAAGGATGTTGAGGACATCTGGACAAAGTGACTGTGAATATCAGGATGTGCCCGGCTCTAGGTCGGCTTGGAAAGGCTTGGGGCGAAGGTACTTCCCGGGGTCGTGGACAAAGTGTCACCAGGGCGGACTGTCACCAGGGCGGACTGTCCTTAGTGCGCCCCAAGCACGTCGTGCCCCCAGGGTGGGGCTCAGCCTACATAAAAGGCGCCATGGGTCTGCGGCGATGTCTGCAACCCATCTGACCCGTCTTGAAACAAGGATCAAGGAGTCTAACATACGCACGCGCGAGTCAGAAGGTGCAAGCAAAACCCAGTGGCGCAATGGAAGTGAGGGCAGGCGTGCACCGTCTGAGGTGGGATCCCGGCCCTGCGGGGTCGGGCGCACCACCGGCCCGTCTCGCTCGCACCGTCGGGAAGGTGGAGCGTGAGCGCGTGCGATAAGACCCGAAAGAGGGTGACGAGAGGTTAACGTCACGCTGCCATAAAGTGGTATCGGTGCCGTTTTGCGAGTACGAGTACATGAGCACAGTATCGGACCCGATACCCGATACTGGTATCGGTGCATCCCTATAGAAAATTTAATTCAACTAAATGGGCTCCATGGTATTTCCTGTTGCAAGGTTTGTTAATGCAGTAGCAGACAGGGTTAGACTGTTCTCTCCAACTCAATCGCGAGTTACAACACTTACTGACCAAAACCAGTGGTGTAGTGGCCATCTGGCACACTGGGACAACTCCCAGTGGGTTGCCGCATTGGTGGGCCAGTGGACGGTGGTTTCAGTGCCTTCAGTGGACACCCCCCCCACCCCAAGTCATTGAATACTGCATATTTTTTCACGATTTTGAAACCTAATTTGATATACTTTTTTTTAATCATTCAAATTTAACTGGGAAGTTAGGAACACATTTTTTTCCGTGGTGTGCCAAACTCAGAACACATTTATTTTGGTTGTACCCAGACTAAAAAACGGACTAAATGTGAAAGTGCTTAGCCCAGTGTGTTGTTCACCTGGTCATAGCATGTGGGCGTCAACTTAGATAACAACAACGGTGCGGTCAATAGCACAACCTCTATGACACCTCTTCTTCCATTCCAGTGCACGGTGAGCTGCCGTAATGGTCTTTGGTAAAGAAAAACTCTCACTGCACCTCAATACATTGACCCTTTCATAATGGAAAGTGCACTACGTTTCTGCACAAAGCAATCCCCTCTTTGTCTTACAAAGCATGTCTACAGTATGCTTTAGTAGTTGTAGAGAAACGCCTGTGGATGAGATTATACTTTTTTGTTGTTGTTGAATATATTAAAGAGGCTTAACATTTGGAAGTTCCGGGCATTATTAATTGAAGCTCCTGAAATGTAAAAGTAAACATTAGGCATCTATAACAGCTATCGGTGTTCAAGCCTCCGCAAAACTTAAATGTGAATTATGTAAATGAAGGGATGCATGTATGAATATAGACACACTGACACCTAGAGTATATTACAGTTAGGGTTTGACATTGTGATACATAGCAAATGTTGTAATGGCTATAACACCTGATCATTAAGACTACTGTTATTATAAAAAAAGAGCTTATGTTTCAACGTAGCCTATTAAAGTAACATAATTCTTGAGGCAAAATGAGAAAACATCACGCTGACTTACTTGGTGTGCCTTTTGGTTTATATGTTTATTGTGTGTATTTGTTTGGGTGTTAATGTGTGCATGCATTTGTGTGTGTGTGTTTGTATTGGCCGATATTGGGCTCAAAATACAAGTAGACTAGTAGTGTATTACTCAGGGGACTTTGAACCAATTTCATCTTGTGTAATATGACTGGGGAAATCACACAGTGTTTATCTTTTCCATAAACCCGGTCACACAGCACGACAGAGCACATAGTGAACACGGAGTTGTAAATGGGATGTCTGTTTCCCAATCCAATAAATATCTAATAAATATTGTGTAGCATATTGTTCTCTAAAGACCTCAGATGTATGTATAGTCAGAGCAGCCTGTTATGGCTGCATGCAAGTGACCAGTTTTGGTCTTCACCTTGAAGAAAAAACCTTTTCAAGTTTGTCACACTGGGCTGTTTAAATGCAAAATATGGTTTTAGTTAGTAATGTATATTTGTTTCAGTCACATATTCCTTAATGGTGCTAAATTAAAAGATTCAGAGCGTATCTATTGTCTCCACGCGGCTCTAAACATGGTTACGGCTGAGCTGGCAGCTCGCAGCTAACAGTGCTAAAAGGGGCTAACTGTGCTGACAGAGCTAACAGTGTTAACCTGAGGGGGAACTGTAGGGGGGGTGCTACGATTCCTTGACAAAGCCGTCAGTCGAGACGGCGTTATCAGCTGTAACTGCTGTATGGGAGCAGTGCAGAGCAGCAGCTGTGAGCTATGGTAATGGGGTAAGCTCACATGCACGAACATGCACTAAAAGCATGTGCAGCCCGGCGTCAACAAATCAAACTCTGATTATAACACACAGAGAGGGAGGGAGACTTGATTCTCTGCTCAGGTAGACATTACTCCACTTTATCTTTACATAGACAATAGTTGTTTGCAACCTCAAATTATTTCTTCAAATATCAGTTGAAAACAGTTTCAAAAGCTGCTTTATTAGTTTTTACATTTATGTCCATCACATGCTTGATGGGAAAGGCATTATTATTTCAGATTATGTCAATGTTGTTACTTTTCAACCAAAGGACACAATCCTCGGTACACCCTCCCCCCAGCAATCATTCTTTTATGAGAGTGTCATTGTGGCATGTAAGGGCGGGATTGAGTGATGCTCGACTGGCAGACGGAGACAATGAGGTGCTATAGGAGAAGACAAGTAGCACCTGAGACGTGTTAACCCTCTCCTACATGTACTTATTATTTTCAGCAGAGAAGACAAAGACATGTGACAATGCTTCTTTGAGAACCTTCCGCCCATGCAGATGCGTTTTCAGTAGCAGTGAGATTTCTCCTTTCTTTTGTATCCTATTGCTGGTGCATCTTATAAAGTGAAGTACTAACTACCAGTTTGGATGCATACAGGTTCAAGTGAGTTCAATTCAATCATTCTCAAGCAGCTTTTCATATACAGCAGGTCTAGACCGTACTCTATAATTTATAGACCCAACAAGAAATCCCCCATGAGCAAGCACTAGGTGCGACAGTGGCAAGAAAGAACAGTAAGAAACCTCGGGCAGAACCAGCAGAACCAGGCTCTGGATGGGCGGCCATCTGCCTCGACTGGTTGGGTTGAGAGAGAGAGAGAGAGGTGCTTGATCACGTTGTCATTGTGTACGATATACATCTCATTTTCACAGTCTGCAAATTGTTCATCCAATGCAAGAAAACACAAGTTATAATTTGAGGAACATATAAAAAGCACATGAATATCATAATCAAATTCAGATTATTATATAATTTTAGCGTAATTATAATGATGGCGTCTCCAATGCATCACCACCTTAACGTGGTGGAAGAGTTTGTGTGTCCTGGTAACCCTGAGAGCCGTCGGGGGCATTAGCCTCTGGTAGGGTCTCCCAACGTAACCTCTCCCAGGATCGGGCAGCCGGGGCCCCCTCCTGGAGCCAGACCTGGGAGGGGAGCTCGCCGGCGAGCGTCTGGTGGCCAGGCCTTGGCCTACGGGGCCCGTCCGGGCGCAGCCAGAAATAATTACATGGAGCCGCCACCCTATGGGCCCACCACCCACAGGGAGAGGCATTGGGGTCGGGTGCAATGTGAGCCGCGCGGCAGGCATTGCTGGGGATCTAGGCGTTCTCCCTGGAGAACTAGAGGGTTACCTCTATTCGACTGCGAGTCTCTGACTGTTGTTTGACTGTCTTGGAGTCTCTGGGTGGCGTCCTGGAAAGGGCGCCAACTGGAGACTCTATAGACCTCTATAGAGGACACTGGAGGACACATGAGGCACATTTTTTCAGTCATGTACTACTATCAGGATATAGTGACCGTTTTATAAAAATAACTTGTATTAATCATATTTGCTCCAGTTCTACCGACTGCAGCTTTAAGAGAATGTTTTTGCGGAAATATCCACTTCTAAAGTATAATTTTATTCCTATAGTGTTTCACTGCTCATTAGCCTATAGACAGAGACTGTAGTGATGATGTCATCCCTCCTAGGACTCTATGACAACGCCCATGGCAACTTTACAGGCAAATGGGCACATTCTCTGAATCACAGCTCAAAGCTTTATATAACTGAGACAAAAGCCCCATGAGCCAGAGTCAGTCACTAATTCAATTTCACCGGACCAATAGACTCCAGCTAGTGGTACCTAGAGCCAGTTTAGCGAGACACTTGTCTGTCTTTGAATATATGACTTCCCTGTCCAAAACTAGCGGGGTAGCAGACTGGAGATTCATTGTTAAAGAAGAGATGAATGCCACGTGTTACAAAGGTCTTGATTGAGTGATGTTTCGACGCACTCTGAATAAGCGGGTAATGAAGAGAACGCTCGGCTCCAAACCATCTGTGTGTCGGCGGGGGGGTCTCGCCCTGGAGCCAAGATCCCAGTGAGCCTGCAGATTACAGCCACTAATTAGTCAGCAGGCCAGAGTGCAAGCAAACTCCTGTGCCAAGCTCAGCTGCATGTACACACAAATACACACACTGATCCAGACAATTAGAGGAGAGTAAGTGTATGCATACCTTACAACATATGAATGATACGCAATCACCACGGGGACCACACTGATAATTCCATGCAATCATGCCTGCTAGATTAATATGTAATGCCTAAAACCCTCTGTATTATGCTGATGTTACACACTTAATTTTCGCATTTTTTTGTCCTTCTTACTCATGCATATTTATTAAAATACTTATGATTTCATCAGCCTATTGTATAGGCTTAAATAATGTGTTTTATACATGTTATTTTAGCGTTATAGATTAGAAGGGATCTGTTACACCTAATAGAAGGTTCAGAAGGCAGTTATCATCTATTCACATGGTTGATCACCGATACAAATACAAGAAGACAACGTCGACCTCTGGTGGTCGTAGTAATTACGACAGTAGCAAAGGAGGAAGACAGGTGACATAGTATAAAGTCAGCGTAAGGAGGAGGTCGGGGTGGATGGACGGGTCAAACAAACAAAGGATTTCACCCAGGAGGCTGTTCTGGTCTTTTAATGACAAACTGCTTCACCCGCGGTTGTTAAAGAGAGATACCACAGGTCCTCCTGCTGCTGGAACACTTTACATCAACACACAATAAAGGATCATCTGACAGAAAGATATCACTTCATTACCAATGTTGGAACTGAAATAAACAAAGGAATATATGATACGTATTGAGTTAATTGTTCGAGTTATAGAGAAGGAGTAGGACCAGATACTACTTGTTGTTTGTTTACTCTTCATTTTATTTGTTATTTTGGTTTTGTTTTTTACTTGTCACATGTTCGAAATAAATAATTAATTAAAACTAAAGTGAAACTAAATGACTGTCACTGTCCACTCATATTAAAGATGAATCCCAATTATATATGACTGCATGAAAACAATATGCATAAAATAAGATAAGCATATCGTTTGTTATTATGAACGGCCGAATGGTGCGACGCTTTAAATGCTGCAGCCGCAAGGAATTGTGGGATGTTATTCTCTCTTTTCCTTTAGTGAAGTATGCTCCAGTATATCCTCTGCTAAAGGAGATAATACATGAGCTCCTTTCCTTAACATTTAGAGGATTCAAACAGCTCTTATCATGGCTGCTACTGAGATACTGAGAGGGTCATTTCACTCCGTTAGGAACATTCCTGAGAGAAAAGGACTATTCGAACGCAACCTTGGGTTTTGAATGTTTCAGCACCATGGAGAGAGACACAATGACAGCAACGATATTCAGGTTTAGTTCCAAGACTTTTAGTGAAGAATTTCATCTAAACTGATGTAGATGGTAGAACACAGTCAACCAGAGATGACAACCAGGTATGAGAGATGTGCTTTTCAACCTTGATAATGACAGGACGAATGCTTGCAGTTGGGTATTGCATATAGGATAATTTGTGAACAAAGCCCTTTGGTTGTAAAGGTAGAAAAATATAGACTAAGGACTAAACTGTGCACACTGTGAAGAAAATTGAAAGAAAGTAAGCTGAAAAAAAACCTGCTGGGCGACATTTGGCAAAGTAGGAGATTAACTGTGCTTCTCCAGCCTCGCTCTCCCAGCGTCCGAGTTCTGCATGAGTGGCAGGCAGGAGGAGGTAGTGGTGGACTGTGTCAAATGCAGCAGACAGGTCAAACAGGATGAGGGCAGAGGAGGCAGCCTGAGCAGAGTGGAGAGCTTCTGAAACAGTGAGGAGTCCAGTCTCGCTTCAGTGTGCTAACATGTTTGGACAGTTTATTTTTCTGGTGCTTTTCCGCTTCTTCATATGCGTGACAGGTCACTGAATGTCAGCACAGTGCAATGTAATGGATTCACTGAACATGAACAGTATGAAACAACTGCTATACTATGACTTTTAACATTACTAAATCATTGATAGGTTATATAGTTCAGGCAGTTTTCACGTCTGCAGTAGTACAGTTTGTAACACCAGAATTTAAAAATTGCATCTATAAGAATAGCAGCTCAAATTGCTCTTGTAGAGGGAGAGAAGAAAGCGTATACAAGGGACACATTGAGTCCTGTTAACTTCACAATACGCTCAGTTTGACTGATGGTTATTGTTTTAAACAGTCAACAACACAGCAATTCATTTCAATGCATAAATGTTTGAGCATTGGCTACTTATACCAGATACCGTACATTTGTAAGGAGTGAAAGCCTTCCCTTGTGGAGTCAGTAGCAGCTCTGTGACCAAAATATTCAATCTGCATCATTCTGGACTTGAGGCATTACCTTTATTAAATTTAGCTGAACTCAGTTACAGAAGAAACCCCTCTCAGTAATTGAAAACGGCTTCTTCGTCAGAATATTAATTTACACACAGCAAATCCCCCCATAAATAGGAGATGGAGAGAATAGGCTTGAGTTGCAGCTGCACTTTCATTTATATTCCTTTACAGTTCAGCAGGTTTGGTTAAAGTGCCTTTTAACGCCCCCAAGAAGGAATGGGATGTCAATTATGGGAGGAATTTGCAGGTGACAGCCCTTGACCACCAGTTCACCCACTGGTGGTACAAATACCTCGAGTGATTGTGGAGCAGCAAGCTTCTGCAGTACTGCTATTTTATCAGTATAATTCTGGCAACGGGGCGAAATAACAGCTTGAAGCAAGTGAGGAAGAAGAGAGCACAAGAGGCTTGTGGAAATGTGCGCTGAGTGTAATCAGAGTGGAAATGAAATACTTCAAAATGGGTGTATGTTCTAATCTAATTAAAGACCTGTTTAATAATCAGCATACATGCTACACAAAGTTTATTTCATTTCTCTTTGCTTTCATGACTGTTGGGTGATCTTTGTCATTGTTGCATTAGTTCCAATAACCAAAGCAAAATATATACTGTCACAGTATTGTAATTTAAATAACATCTAGGCAATTTTCTTCTTACCGTTTCCTCTTTTTTTTAAATTTAATTTTCTAAAAGTCACCAGACACGGATAAACTAGGCAGCGCTGATCAAATATGAATCAATATTCTGTTACTGTAATGCCTAATTCTCTCCTCAAATGTTCTCAGAAACATCTTGTAGTGCACTGTGTTTAGCTGTAAAATGAGAAAGTTTGTGACCTGGGAGCCATGTTGAGAAATGTAACAACAGTAGATGTCATGGCAGACGGTTAACATGGTAAAAGACCTCAAACACTGTGATTAGGGATGCCCTGATCAAGTTTTTTTGGCAACGATGTCTACGTCTAATTTTCCAACACATTCTTATCCCAACTCGTCACCTACTGCCACTTTGTCATGCCCCTTGGCATTACTTTACTTTTGGTATCAAAGCCACTATAGTTACCTTTAGCATCACTTCAGTTAGTTAGGCAACAACAAACACTTAGTTAGTTTGGTTGGGCTTAAAACTACTATGTTTGTAAAGTGAAAATGAAACTGAACGTTATGAACACAGGACACGAACAAACAGCTGATTGTAACGTGAAAGTGAAACTTAATGCGTGGGACAAGAACGCGGTCTCCTGGATGAAAGTCTTGTGTTTGTCTATTATCCGGAGTTCATGAGAAAATGGCTGAAGTAGGCTAAGGATGGGAAATGTAATTTTTAATTGTTATACTCCTTATGTAACAGCCATATATAATTATTTTTGATCCAAACCAGCTCAAATTTTTAAACATAGCAAAGTTTTATGATCAAAAAGTGGAGATTCAAAAACATGTTTGTTCCCTGAAGTCTAATAGTGGAGTGCAGCTGCTCCGCTTGTTCCATTGCTTAGGCGCCTATGGAGCACAGTAAAGAAAGGATTTGCATTTGATCAGGTTTATTTTAGCAGATACGGATCCATTAAAACGTGTCCAGATCGACTCTCTCATACCAACCGTTAGGATCAGCTCAGGACATCTCTAATGGCAAATGTACTCTGGCACTGTGGATATCAGTACAAAAGATGGACCCCCACAGGGGTCCACTGAAGAACTCACTGTTTGTTTGTTTTCATGAAGACGTGGCATTCCCTTCCTGTCTGTCTCTGTCTATATCTTTCAATCCAGTGCTTTTGATCATATTGGCAGAAGGTTGCACACCTCTTGAGCATCGACTGTTTCAAAGAAAATCCTTACATGAACCGTTCTCCTGTCGGCTTCTGTCAGAAGAGTCACAGAGATCTTCCTGAAGCTAACAAATATCCCCCTCTCAAACTTTTCCAAGCACGTCGGCAGAAGTAGCCTACATAAATGCTCCATTTCAACGGCTCATTTCTTCTATTTCTCCCAGCTGCATCCCTGCTGGATCTCTACACATTCAGCCCTGGAGAAATGGCTCATAGCAAACGTGTTAGTAGTTTTGATAGCTGGAATCAACCAATTTTGTCTGACCCAATTTGACACCCAGACATTGTGTCGGCCTCCTGATGATACAGAAACAGCTGCGCTGTCATGTCCTATATTTTAAAGATAGGTCTGTTTGGTCAAACGAGATGTCAGTCTGTCGGGCATGTAACTCCTACTGTACATGATGCACACTGGTTTACAGGAACAGAAAGGAACAGTGATGTTATGTCATCATAATAATCATAATGATGAATTATTTAAATTTAAGATGAAGCACAAGGGCACAACTACAATTGGCATCATTAGACTATTATAGGCAATACAAAGATAGACATATTTGCTCCATAATAATAAAAGGAATTATGGTGCCCCCCTCCTCCATCACCCTGTGGTTTGTTTCATTGCGCCTCACAAACTCGAGCCGGCCCGTCCGGACCGCCCGCTTGAGCAGCGCCTTGCGGCTGCGTTACCTGCTGGTTTTTTTTATTTGGCGTCCGTGTTAACAGATTAGAGCAGCCATACAGCCCGTCTCGGCTGCCTCTCTTCTAGAGATTTGAGGTCTCGCCTATTTTTAACGCGAGCAGCTTGCAGTTCACAGCAACAACAGACAGTGAAAGTGATCTAATGATAGTCATCATACCAGCAAGATTAAGCAAGCGGCCTCCATCTCTAATCAAATTTTGGATGGGGATCAATTCACTTTTACTGAGATTCAGTTCATGATAAGCGACCAACGGATGCGAGAATGAAAGGACAGCAGAAACAGAAACAGAAAGGTCGGATGTGTATAACAATAAGTCATCCGCATATAAAGACAATTTGTGTTCATGTCCGTATCTGACTGTGCCTTTGATGAGCGAAGTGCTATTGCAAGTGGTTCTATGGCGAGTGCAAAACAGGGACGGACTTAAAGGGCTCTATTTTTAATAAATCCTGTTTGATAAGGAGAGATAATTGACAGAAGGACTATTTCCAGATGTTTTGCCAGATGTTTGGCTAGAAATTTATACTATACATTTAAGAGGCTAATTGGACGATATGATGCACAGTCAAGAGGGTTTTGTTTCTTTCTTAAGAATGAAACTTATATCTTATAACTTCGCCACATTAAATATATCAATTTGGTCACTAGCTCAGGAGCGATAGGGAAAGGCGTCCTACATCCTTGACCTCCAGCCTCCACTCTCTGCTAGGCTAGGCTACAATATTGTTTTTATCTTCTTATCCCGGACCGTTCTGTAATTAACTAGATGATTAATAAACCCATTTCAGGAAAAGTCATGAACTGAGAGATAGGTTTTATTTTAACAGAGTTAACACATTTGAAAACACCAGAGGGGTAAAAACGACCCCTCCCTTGTTAAACGAAAATCCTGTATCCTGTCAGGATAGAAAACACTTTCTATTACAGGGATGCCGTTATAAATCATTTAATGCTGCATCCTTTTTTCACCACCTTTAATTAAACTGTCAAATCAGCAGCAGATATTGAAGCATTGGGACTTAATTTGAGTATCAGCTTTCAGTAAATATTCACACAGACAAGTGGTGCTCTCTGCTTTACTAATTACAAGGCAAATCAAGAGTCCATCAGCAATCAGCAATAATTGCTGTATAGACTTTTGCTTGTTTCCGATTGCAGCTTCCCACCACAGAGGCAGAGAAGAGACGTCTCTGGGAAATTTACATTGTAGAGTGCACATAGATTGCTGGATTGCCTAATTTTACTTGGGTTGAAACCATGCCTCTAATCAGTGTCTCACAGAAACAGCTGCTAGGTGGGAAGATTTAGTTTTGCTTGTGGCAAACAATTTGCAATCTTTTACTGCGTGATGAACAAGAAGGGTCAGCACAGGGTTTACCCATTATATTATATTCTTTACCATTCTTTGTGTTTTTTAATGTTGATTGGATACTATGGATTTAGAACTTCGCTATTGCTTTGCTTTGTGTCTTGGTATTGTGCATACTGGCTCACTGTCATGGCTTACTGAGACTCACTTGTTTATTTGTTGCATCTGAATGTAAGTTCGTCCCCCGACACAGGATCTGTTCCTCTTCAACAGTTGTATAGTGTCTTCTGTGGCTCTTTGGGACTTAGTTATTTGACAACAAATAAAAGTAATACATAGAATACTCTCTCTGAAAGAGGCTGGCAATGTGTTTGAAAAATAATTATAAAGCTTTAGACATATTGTTAGTGTTTTACTCTTATAGTATACTGAATAAAAGAGCAGTTAAAGATGTCATGAAGTGTAAAAAGTGACTCCTGCCCGACGTGCTGTTTTTCCACAAACCATCACTCTCCATTATCACCTTCACTTTTCTGTTCTGTCTGCCACCATGGCAGCGGTTTTGCAGCACATATCAAACACTTCCTTTGAGTTACATTTGAGCCAGTTTGTGATCCCTTGTGTTCTCTTGTGGAAACAGAGCGGGGAGGGAGGCGGGGGGGTGATTCGTCACTGAGTGGCCATCAGATGAAGGACACAGAATCATTTGGTATCACTCACTTCGCAAATAGTCACACATTGCAGTGATTACTCTACCTGCTGCTACGCTCTGGAAGTGGAACTGTCTCGCATGGAGTTTACACATTTTGAATAACATATTGAAAGCACAATTAATTTGTTAATCAGCACAATTTGGTTATTTAGACCAAACTGTTATTCCATTAAAACTAAAAATAGTAAGTGGTATATTTTCTAGGTTCGGAAAACAATCCTGTATGGAAGTCATTTGGAGTTGAAAACGTTTGGTTCATGAGTTACGAAAGGGGGCCGGGCTAAAGTGTACTGGACATTTGGACAATGTGTAGTCAATTTACAACAACTTCCTGTTCCTATTAGGTGGTGCTATGACTAAAAAACAATATTGGCATGTAGATGTCTTCAGTCATGGACTGTTATGAAGCATTAGAAATTTGGGGCAGGTTGGATAATGTACATTCGAGTGACAACGACTTCCGGCAAATCATGCAAAATGAATGCCATGCCACGGCAAGTGCGTTCCGTGAAAACTCAAGAGTTTGGTAGCTTTTCATCGTAAAGGTCTTTAGATTATACTGACCAAATTTGAAGTGGATATGATTAAATCTGAAGGAGGAGTTTGTTAAAGTACACCGTTACCTTTTAAAGGCAAAGGTGAATTTCCCCTCGGGGATCAATAAAGTATGTCTTCTTCTTCTTCTTCTTCTTCTTCTTAGCAGTATTTAAATCAAAATTGGATGCTGACTGTAGGTTGCTAGTGTAACAGAGTTTTCTTGGCGATTCCATTCGTCAGCACTATAACCAGTCATATTTAGTTTTGTACATGTATTGCGGATTCTTATTTGTTGACGAGCCTCTCCTCAGCATATAATATCCGTCTGAGATGTCAGCGCTGTACCAGTATGAGTGCATTGTGCCCACGCCTAGAGATTTATGTGCCATGTTTGTTGACCAGGCAATAAAAGTCACAGTTACAGTGGTTCCATTATGTCCATTAATGATCACCGATGATTAATATAGTGCCAGCTTTGATGTGAGAACTGCTGTCTTTTGAATACACACTAGTTTATGGATGTGTCACTGCATTTCTTATGGTATCACGTCCGCCCTCACTGCTGTCTTCAACCACTGTTGTTCTGCTCTTCAAGTTTATGGTTGTCGATAGAAAGTCATATTGGAGTAAAACCAAACAACTGCTGCTAATACCCACAGCTCTGCTCCATAAAGCGTAACCTCTTTACATCAGGATCCTTGTCTCTGCTGTTGCGACATCATCCATCCATTTATTTCCACAGTTTGGAAGTCATTTAGAGTCTCCCTGGAGTCTCTTCAGGACAGTTGCCACAGTTCGGAGATGCCTTTTTTCTGCACTGATCCTTGTGCTAAATGCATCAAAGACAAATGTCATGTAGTTCAGAAGGGAAACAATCGCTTGTTTCGCTGCTGCAGGCCAGTGGGATGAGTAGCAATACTTGTCTGCCTTTGTGGACCTCATTACACAAGAGCACTGTGTATATATATATAACCTTTATTTATCTAAGTCACATTGAGATTAACACCTCTTTTACAAGTGAGACGGAGCCAAGACAGGGTCAAATAGCAGCATCAAACACATAAAAAGACATTGAATCATTGAATCACAACAGCAACAATAGTACGACAATAATACATTACATCATACAGAGCATTAACAGGGCAGCATGTTGGTCCTGTGTTTGTAATTTAGCTTGCAGTGACCATTTCCTTTATTCCATGTTTAAAATAATTTACGGAGATAAGGGTCTCAAGTTTAAGCCGGGCCTGCAGATGGTCATAATATCAAAATAACTTTTTTCATATTTGCTCAAAGTCCTCCTGGTAAAACCAGGTTACATTGTATTTACCAAGCAGCCTATCACCTCAGAAATACATTATTATATCTTTTGTGTAAAAAATCTAGATTCATATTTTGTGATTTAGGTGTTAGCGTGTTATCTAGATTGTTTTTGATAAACTATATAAGTACTATTGGAATGTTTTTTGTCACCTTAATATAGTTTTATATATGTTTTATAATAGAGCAATCCGTATTATTAAACTCATATAATTTAAGTATATTTCAACCTCTATCGCACAGTGACTCAGTCTCTCTCACAATTATCGCTTGCCTTTTTTCTGGTTTGGCGCCTTAAAGCTCCTTTCACAACAAATACTTATGTATTTCACCCAGTATATTCAATTCAGCATCATCTCTGTAAAGGTTCTCATTGGTCCAGGTCTCTGGGTATCTTGTAGTCTCACATCCAAGAGGCTTCATCAATATGGAACTGATTGATGAAAATGTCCTCTAGACCAAACAGACAAAGTCCAGTTGCTTAAAATCAACTCCTCTACTTGTGTCATGTAAAACTAGAAGGGTTCCTCTGCTTTAAGAATACACAGAGTACTCTTTTTTAAATTATTATGTGCTGATTACATTATTCAATAACATTACATCATGTGCTCATGGGTTTATTACCTTATACGGTGATTATTGCATTATGAGCTTTTATTATATTTAAATTATTACATTGTGTAGTTATTACGTTATGATTTGCTACACATTTTTCTTTATATCTTTTATCCAGTTACAATCCCTTCATAATGTATGACAGTGTGGATTATGGATAGCATTTAATCACAATTCAATTCTCTAAAAGAAATCAACTAAAATACAGAAGCACCACACACAAACAAGCAATCAAACCTCATGTAATTGGCTTACCAAACGGATAGGAATCTGGAGCATGCTACAGGCGATTGCCTCTCACGCTGCCGTAGCGCTGCTCGTTCCACCTCCTTCTCATCTCTCTCCTGCATCTTTACACGGTTTGCTCATGTACATACTTTGACTTTTTAGTAAATTTGTCTGCAATTTGAAGGTATTCTTGCAATGGAAATGATTTTGGCAGCTGTTTGTTCAGCTGTTCATATACAGTCAGTGAGGCCTTTTGAATAGCTTGAGTAACACTGACATCTGCTGGGACAGCATGTCGTAACTGGCCAGAGGAGGAGCAAACCAACAAGCTGTGGGCAAATACGGAGCTGACAATCCTATGTTGAAATGACCTTTGTTTTGTCCTTGAGACGTTATTATGATCAAAAAAATATCAGATATACAAATACATTGTGCATTGAGCTAAGTGACTGCGTACAAAGGAAGCAAATAAGGTGTTGATTTGAAAGATGCCTGAGTCAGTCCTGTGTGATGTGACTCAGTGTGGCGTGACGCTCCATCAATCAGCATAGCGCCGTCTCAGACGGGGATTTACATCAGTACACTTGAAGTATAGCTGCAACTTCCTTATGACAATAATATCCTTGAAGTTTCAGAAAGCGCTGACGGAGTCTGTTTACAAGCACAACATGCACTATGTTTGCCGTTCCTCTCTAACTAATTACACTTTCTCTATCTTTCTTTTTTAGGTAAGACAGTTTTCTGTATCTTCATCACTGAAGGGTATGTAAGATTAACTCTCTGATAGGCAGTTCAAACGCAATTGAAAAGCATTCATGTAAATTAGTCTGTATAGCTTGCGTGTGTGTGTGTGTGTGTGTGTATGTGTATGTGTGTGCGTGCGTGCGGTGTGTGGGGTTCTGAGTCAGTCTCTCTGTTGATATTCATCTCACTAATTTATAATTCACTCACTCCTGCAAAGACTCTCAGTTTGTCCTGACCTTAGTTGTTGCCCAGAGACTTGGACAGAGTGAGTTTATATCCATGCTTTGGCTCAGAAAGAGACATAGCATTTTGTGCCAATTTGTGTGTGTGTGTTTGTGTGCACATGTGCTTTTGCATGCTTGTGTATGTGAGAGATCAGGTGCCATTAACACCTAATTAGGTCCAAATTGCTGTTCGTTACTTCTCTGAATAATAATAACCCCCACAAACAAGTCTACTGCTCAGAATGAGGATCGATTAGCCGAGCCTGAGTGATCGCAGCTGAAGATCGACTTCAGTGAGAATCATCTGTGAAGTTTGACCATCTTATGGAGAATGAATACGGCTCAGTGAGTGCCAGCTACAGACTGAATGCACTGCACTGTCAAGTTGGCAAGGACCATGTCATATAATCTTCTTTCGAACAAGGCAATTCATTTTTTTTTTTTCCTCCGTCTTACTGGCCCCGGAAAAGAACAGCAGATGACTCCCGCCCCCCCCCCCCCCCCCCCCCCCCACCCCTCTCCGTGATGGTATTTTGATTTCAGTTTCCCATTTCCAGTTTATCACAGTTTGATAAGGTCACCTCACGCTGTCACCTGCAGTATCCAACTCCATTTACTCAAGCGCCCTGAAATGCTATTATCAATATGAAATATTGTCCAGACAGACTACAGCTCTTCCGGCGAGGAAAACATCAATGTTTACTGTTCAGAAATCAAGCCCTTGCCCCAGGTGCCAGCCACTATCTATCTTCTCCGGCGTAAAAAAAAAAATCTCCAACAGGGATTACTAATCCTCCTGCTTGTTTGTAGTTCTGCTGTGATTCAGCAAAACACGATTATCCCAGTCGCTGCTTACAATTTGGGCCCCCTAGATGAAATGATAAATGCCAAGAAATATTTATTTTGTTGAATAAACTCCCTAATCCATTCCAATACACTGCTTAGTAATTGCATAGTAATGGCTTTTTCTCTTTGCAAACCTCCCAGACTGTCAATACTTGAATGGGAGTACGACTTGCCAGCTGTGAGATATTATGATCAGGATGACCCAGATTCCTTCCTCCTGCCTCTAATGAGGTGCTCAGTCATGTTGTGGTAGAATTTATACATTTATGTTTTTTCTCTATTTACGTCTGCCTGTGAAGACTTTAATACTCCCATGAAAACAGGCGAGTATATACGAGGCTTACAGCTCAGTTTAGTGTGTGGAGTAGGGAAAAGCCAAATTAAATGATTGAACAAATGATGTTTTGATGTTTCGAGTGATTCATTATATGAATGGAATACTTTTAAGATAGGTGAAGCCATCCTTATTGGGATGCAGGATTAAGTTTCCTAAGCCTTCAGCAAAAGCTATTTAAGAATATCTCAGTTGGAATTCACTTAATGAAAATACTTTCCACTTTATATGCATGACAGTCTGTGGAAATTGCACGTGGGCCTGTGTCGAAGTCTCACAGGACTGACTACAAGAAGAAAAAAAAAAAAAGCAATACTTTCCAAGCTGGAAGGAAATAAACTACCAGCATGCCTATCCACTCAATATCATCTCACCTACAAGGTAGCTTGCCTTGCCTCAGCACATCGAGTGCTAAAAATGGTTGCTGAATAGCTTGCGCTGACAGACGGTCAATGTATTGGAAGGCTGCTGAAGGAGGGACACTCATTCCCAGGTGTCATTTCCAGCTGCTGTTATTGGTCCCAGATTGGTACTTTTAAGGCGCTGGCAAATGATGTGCCATCAAGTGGCAGCCTGGTCTGAACAGGGTGTACAGCCACTCTTTACCATCAGAGAGTTAAAGGCTGCAGGCAGGTTCTCTTGCACAAAGACTACGGCTGTTGTGCTGAGGCTTTGCTGGACATGATAATAACTATTAGCCATACTTCTGACAAGACAAAAGTATTACTCACTCAGTATCACTACATCGGTATCAATGGCAAAACTTTTGATAATTTGAGCATTGGATTTGTAAATTGTTCCCTCAAATAACTTGATGTCAATAATTAAGTTATTAGCAATATTAGAAACTCAGAGCAAGTGCTCCGGAAGACAGGTGATGTAGAATAAAGAGCGAGAATGTCTGCGTAGGGAGGTGGTCAGGATGGATGGATGGGTCAACTGACTTAATTGCATTGACAACTTAACTTAAGTACATAAGTTAAGTTAAGGCCACGGGTCAGGACGGCGTTATCAAAGAGCAGTGCAGAGCGGCGGCCGGGAGTCAGCCAGTGGAGCACAACCTAGCCCCATGAAGAGCGCCGGGCTTTGAAGCCAATTTTACATAGTGGTCAGACGGTGGAATTACAACTTCCGGGTCCGTCACGTGACGCCATTGGGCCCCAAAATACCTTTCCCCATAGACTTACATTAAGAAACAGACGTTTGTAAACTAACCCTAACCCCAGCAGTTAGTTAAATCCACTTCCCAGTATGAACACTTGAACAGCCCCCATTTAAATCATTAGGTCCTAAGTTGCCATAAGTTGTAAAATGCTCTAATAGTCGAATCCAGAGTTATTTTCCTTCCTCCATTTATGTGAATGAGACCCAGACCGAGGCTCGACCCACGGATGCAGAATATCGGCGGAAGATCCAAATAATTTTATACTCGAAAGTCAAATTTTTCCCGCTTCATGCGCCAAAGAGCAACTTTTTTTTTGATAGGAGCAACGGGAGCCTGCCTCCAACGCTGTATCCAATTATCTTTATGCATCCATGGGTAAACAGACTAACATGCACTAAAGGCGGTCGGCCTGGTTATGTCAACAAAGCACACAGAAGCTCTGATTGCAACACACACACACACACACACACACACAGAGAGACTTCATTCTCTGCTCAGGTAGACATTACTCCTCCATATCTTTACATAGACAATAGTTGTTGTTGGTGTATTAATGCTCTGGATTTTGAATTTAGCACCTTTAAATGATTGCTCATTATAGTAAATATAGGTGTGTAGGTTCATATGCACGTGTGTGCATATATGTATATATATGCACACACGTGCATGTGAACCCTGAGTATGTGTAAGAAGTCAATAGCAATCCCCACATGCTATGAATTGCCCTGGTACAGCTGCCCTCACAGTACAGATGTCACTGCTGCAACACTGTAAAGCTTTGTGTTGCAGCTCCAGGCTGTTTGTGTCCCCTGGTGTGACAATGAGTCCCATGTAGCTTTGACATGTTTGCGTATTTTGTGTAGTGTGTGTGCGTGTACAGATATATGCACAAGTGAGAAGCAGAATGCATGTGTGTGTGTGTGTGTGTGTATGTGGGCATGTGCTGGCTTGCGAGACTTGTCTCCTTCCTCCTCTTCATCCCCTTTGTAGATCACAAAGAGGATCAGTGTGACAGTCAGTACAATAGGGAACCAGATACAGCCGAATCAGCTGAGCTTTCATACCGGCACCGAGGCAAAGTTGCTTGTCAAAATATATCAATGAGCACGGCTGCTGATTTCCATAATACATTACTGCGTGTTTGAGCACAGCAAGATCCTTCCAGTGATTCTGCATTCATATATTCATCAAATGAATACAGTGCTCAGCAGATCTCTGAGGTCGGTTCTTTTCATGCACCTCGTAATGAAGACATTATTTGGAGATTGGGGCAGGAATATAGATGATAGTATAGGTGACAATACAAACAAAGCTAAGCATAGTTCATGGGAATTATAGCTCCAAACACCTAGTATGAATTATAAAGAGTGTGTGACCCTATTAGCAACCAGCACTTCATTTAGAAATAACTAATCAGTTCCTATTGTCACTGAAAAAAAGCTTGTTGGGCAGAGTGAGTGGATCATTTCCTATGCTCTGCCTTCCAGGATATGATTGATATTTATATATCCTAGCCTGATTATGAATCTGTGAGGTAAATAATCATATCATCATGTGAGACTAGGAGTCACTTTGACTTGGCATTAAACAAAGCCGGGTAACCTGTGAAGACATTTTTTTTATATTCAATGAAAATAGTGTTGGTTTCACTGCAGCTTCTGAGAGGTGATGCCAAGTGAATTTAACATATGAGTCATCCATCACAGCAGTTTGGAAATGATTCACTGGAGCGAAAACATCCAAGATGTGAGATGGGTAAAAAAAAAAGATTTCATCTTCAATCTACAATTACAACGACAATACTGTCGTCAGATGCAAGGCAGATTTTTTAGCATATCATACAAATGCTTGTAGAAAATTAAACCCACATATTTTAAAAGAGCATATATGCAGCCTATCTATATCCCTGCTACTCTGTGGAAGTCAACAGCCTGAAGGTTATGATAATGAAATGCTCCTCGTCTGCACTGAGTCTGTGTGCCACTGGGGGGCAAAGTAGCACTATCAACATTTAGCAGCAGTGACCTATTTTCCAAATGTTGTACTCGTCTAGTGCATTTGTTGTTGCCCCTTTGAAACGAAAATATGTTTGTGAGCATAAACATATAATGCATTACCATATCAATCGGCGGTGCTGAATGCTGTGTCACTGCAGCAAAAGGCCAAGCATATCATTAACAAGTCGTGGACATCAAATAACAACACCTCCGTTTTCTCCTCCTCTCTTGTCATTAGCAGAGACAGAGAGGCAGAGAGAGGAAGTGAGAGATGGTGGGAGGCAGCATGATCTGAGCTTTCAAAAGTGCTCGTGATTATCATCCTCAGTAAAGTGTCATATGTTCACCGGGGTGACACACCACTGCAACACACTCTTATTTATTTACCAGCCCTCCAACATTACAGTTAGGGCTTCTTGGTTCGCTTAACAGGATTTAAGACTACAGCTATGTGGCCATAAATAATCCACCTCAAGTATCCTCTTATACTTCAAAGAGATGCTAGCTGACGATTAGCATTTTGCTTTCACTGTGGGGGGAAATGGCTAAAAATAGTTGTGTTCTAGGGGAAAAGCATTCTTTGGTTTAGGGGGACTGCAGTTGTTCTTGTCTGGGTGTTCGCAATTGTATCAGGCGGGGATGGCTGAGCATCTTCCTCCCAGTCTGCTGTCGATTAACTGTACGGCCAGTAACTGCTGGTGTCCTCGGGTGAAGAGCTGATGAAGCCCCAGCACCCCGGGGAGGTTAATTCAAATAGTCCAGTGCTGCAATAGGGGGAAATCATGATGACAAACCAGTAGCAAACCCAGATTAGAAGAAGAGTATTAGCTTGTACAAGTGCAGCTCTGTGAGAGAAGATAGAAATTACCTTTTTCTCATTGACAGATACAAACACAAATATTTCTCCTCAATTTGAACCCACACAAAAGATTAATAATTTTGTGAATCTTGTTGGTGCAGTAGTGTTAGTGAACACAGCTCGTCCTGTTTCAGGGAAACGCTGTTCTGTTTATCACCATTTTCTAATCACTCAAGGCTGCAGCATCTTTTGTTTGTATTGAGAGGCGGCATTGGAAAAGCATACAAATCTGACTAAACATAACAATTAGAAAACAACAATACTATATATATATATATATATATATATATATATATATATATATATACATATATATATACATATATATATATATATACATATATATATATATATATATATATATATACTGTATATGTACAGTATATGTTCACCTTTTTTTGCGTTGGTTGGTAGATTACTGTACATGTCTTACATATGCTTCAGAATATTAGGTTGGCGTGTTTCTGGTTATTGTTGCGTCTGAAAGTTGCTGCTAAAGCACCGGTGACCAAACACATTTAAAACACATTTTGCAGTTGGGATGTTCCTAACGACTAATTTCCCGGACGTTTAAATCAAAGTTAGACTAGTTGACTAGTCTTAAAGTGAGGAAACACCAGCGGGGACTGTGGTCTAAGAGGAGTCATGGTTTGGCATTGCATATAGGCTAACCTTAGTATCTTAATGAGCACGTTTTATTACCTTCCACCTTCTCTTCCTCTCTCGCTCTGTCACAGTCCAAAAGAGATAGATTTAATCATTTCCAAAATTCACAACATGTTTTATCTAAAATAATATTCTGCTTCCATATTTCTTGCCGTTTAGCATTTCAAAAATGACTTTTCACTGCAGTCCAAAGCTGTTTCTCTAATTTATGTAGTCTGCCTGTCAACGGGGAAGTCTGACATAAAATGTGCCGACATTCGAAGCTCCATTTGAAAATCGCCATCATTTGAGCACCACCTGCTGGCTAATCCAGTCGATCGGGAGACAACCAGAGCCGCTTTACTTCGGTAAAGAGGAGGTGGTGGCAGGCGGGGGGGCGGGAGAACGCGGCGGGGTGGAAGTGAGTCAGGAGCGGGTGATGAGTTCAGATCAGAGCGGAGGGGAGAGAGCGCTGCTGCAGGAGGAGCTGAAAGTCAATATGTCATTTGAATGTGTACATTAATAAATGAATACGTTTAACTGACTTGTATTTCTGGTGCTGACTAGCGAGGGTAACGTCGGACTAACCTCGCAACTACCTTGTTTTCTTTTTTTATTACACATGTGAAATAATATAGGCCTACTTCTAAGCATGTTAATCGGTTACAGGTATTTCAATCATTACATTTAAAATTAAAATGAGATCATATTTTAGGTTTTCAAGAACAGAACAAAGAACACAAAACAAATATGCATACATAGCATCCTTGACTCTGTTGGTGAGATGTATCATCATTTCTTTCAGCTCTGTTTTAAGTGACACATCTTCCCATCACTGCTATTATTCACTAATTCTAATGGAAAGCATGTTGTGTTTCTATGACAACTGATAACCATGAGCTGTCATCTTAGCACCGGCATTAATTTATCAGGCTTTTTAATATGGTGATATGCTTTTTTATTCTACTGCTTGTACAGACAAATACACAAAAATATAAAAATGTAGCTAATGTTGTCTCTTTTTTTAATGTGATAAAACATTTTTAAAAACGTACAATTAAAAACAATGGAAATAAATCCTGCCATACGCTCCGCATGTCTAACCACTGTGCTTGAGCATGGTCAAGGTATAGTTAAGCTTTTGTTTAAGATCAGGAAAATATTCTATGGTGTCAAAACAGTCTCATAAGAATTCACAAACAAATGTCAAGTTACGTAACTAGTAAACTCTAAAACTGTAAAACTCTATCTGTATCTTTGTCTCTAATTTACAACTCGTATATCATCATTTGTAAACAGTTTAAACACAACAGCTGTACAAATGCATTGTCATATTTTTTTCATGCCTTAATAACTAATTCACAATCCTTATATTAATTTGCAAATCATCAATTTAGCATTTTAAAATGGAAATGTATTTGTGAATCTCAACAGATTCCTGTGGATGTGAACAAATGTATTTATAACTAATTAATAATTTAACTATATCACTGGATACGTACATGTGACAGCTTATGTGCATTTAATGTTTAGAGTAAACAGCTGTCAGTACTTTCTCAGCACAGACCATTAGTTTATTATCTCTGTACCTTCACAAGTTGCTGGTTAGCTGCTGCTTTGTGTGGACAAGAGGACACCTGCATGGGCTCTATTTCTGTGAACCCAGCGGCGCGGCCAGATCACAGTCAAGTGCGCGGCGCCCTGCCCAGTGCACCGGGAGCGCGCCAAACGCACTTTTGGTCATTTTTGTGGCCAAGCTCCCCTGGCGCACCTGTGGTGCACTTGGGCACGGGGTGGGATGGCATTAATACCACGCCAACGGCTGGTTGGGAAATAAGCATTCTCATGTTGTAGAATAAAGTTGTGGTGGCTGATCAATCATTGACCGTGATTATTGACTTTACGGTGGGTAATGTCACAGAAAGCCTACTCATAAAATAACTTCACCGATACCGAATCTCACTCCAAACTAAATTGAAAAAGTCTGTTTAGTCGTTGACATTCATAAATGTTACATTAACACCATCTTCTGGAGAACGCTGGCTCTTCTCAACACTTGTGAAACACAACGGCGCCTTAAAACAGTCTCAAAAGGGTCCACAGGAATGCGATGAGATTCACAAATACATTTCCATTTTAAAATGCTGAAATGTCAAATCAAAAGGATTTTTAATGTTATTAAACCATGCAAATGTAAAAATATGACGTGTACGTATTATAATGTAATTTAACGTAATGTATTTGTACAACTGTTGTTATATTTCCTTTGAGAAAGGCTATGTTGATATACAAACGATGATTTATGAGTTGTAGATTAGAGGCACAAATACAGACAGAGATTTACTGATAGCAATCACTCCGCATGTATTTGTGCATTGTGTTTTACGAGTTGCATAAATACTCCCTGCTAGTTTTAGATTGGAATGAAACATGAGAATACAACCACCATAACTTCATCACCCGTATGCAAAACATCCCACTATGATCTGCCTTCGCACTGAATGTTTCAATGAAATACATAGTAGAGTTAGTTACAGAAGGAAAGTTGCATTTGGGGATTGATAATAGAGCCTTTAAAGTAATAACCTTAAACATAATAGCACATATCAGAAACAACTTAACACCACACACGGGACACGTGCTTTATTCTTTTAATTTCCTGATTCCATTTTGTCGTAGACTTTTCATACATGTTCTGTTTTTGATTAGTATAATCTCGCTCATTAAAATAGAAAGTGAATAAAATTAATTGAAGAAGTGTGCAATCTTTATTAAAAGCTCCATTTCCACTGTGCAGATATGAGCTAAGAGCAGGCTCCTCTCATTGCTCTGTGACAGCACACAGCCGCTAATGAAAAGACGAGTGCGAGTTAAGCAACACTTGGACGACCACATTCATATTCATTAATGCAAAATTGAATGTTAATACAAACACCGAGAGTGTAAACAAAGATCATTTACAAATTGAGTATGCCAGCAGTTGAACATTACACACACCCTCCCAAAAAGTACTGTGGAGGTGTTCAGCCTTTTAATAATATATTTCCAAACAGCAAGTGATTCATAATTCAGCTCAGTGGTAGGTAGCGCCTCTGCCAAAAAACAAAACCTGTTTGACTTTACACACGCACAGCACGTCACAGAGAACCAAACACTAAAAAGCTTGAGTCATTTGGGGAAAGTGGGAGGCTGGTGTCTATCCATACTGCTGAGATAAGTAACTTGAGGGACTTCCCAAGGCCTCGGCCTACTTTGCTTCAAGTCTGGGTGAAGGGAAGAGGAGAAGAAGAAGAAAAGCACAGCAGCTGCCAAGCAGACGACATGAGGTGGTGTCTGATTCAGGCAACAACATCTTTGCTTGATACACAAAGCCCATGATGTCTGGGGCTTTTAAAGGTCTGTGATCTCCCAGCCTTCTTGTTTGAGCTTGTGCCTGCTGTAATGACACATTGCAATGTACCAACTTATCCAGGAGTCAAACGGTGTTCTTTTTAGACAGAAATACCTGCACTCCACCAACTTTCTCAAATCTTATAGACACATAAAGAGGCATTTTCCTCAGTATTGCTAGCCTGGCTAGGATAAGACCGCTTCTGAGGTACATGTATTTTTCGATTTCAATTGTTCATCGTGCCGCTATCACATCAGTGATATTAAACTGGAATATGTGTCATTTGATGCTTGCACCCCCACTGGCTTGGGAAATATCGAGTGTCCCAAAGATGATGTTATCTGGCTCCCATCACAGTCAGAGGCCTGCCTATCTAGAGTGTAGCAGATGTACAGTATGAAGTGAGTAAAGGACCTTGACTGGAGGTTTGAAGCCAGAAAATATTATAATCCATTTTACAATTAATGCATTTAGCAAGCACCCTTAAACACACCTATTTACATTGAGTGTGATTACACACAGGCAAAGTGAAAATGCGCAAGGTCAGGAGAGCGTGACGGAGTGAAAATGGATTAACTAACACATGCTGCTGTCATCTTTAAAGTCACCATCATCAATATTAACAATGGATCTCGTATCTATTAGTATGTGAAAGGTGTCGCTTGATGAACCTGCAGAGAAGCATGACCTAACTCTGCAGTACTACCTGCCCAGCACCAACAATAGACTGTTTATAAGAAGTGGACGTAGTCACCTTGACGTCGCCTATTGGTATGAGGACTACAGTTTTGAAGCCTCGAGTTTGGCATTTTGGCTGTCCCATCTTGGTTTTGGGCTTTCGCCATCTTGGTTATTTGCAACCAGAAGTGACACAAGAGGGTGGAGCTAAGCACAACCTAATGCTGAATACGACATTGTTAGTTGACCAAAATGTTACAGTTAACTTTGATGGACTAAAAACACAATGTGAAAGGGTTAAAGTTCTAAGACGAAAACACGGACAACTACCAGAAGCCGTGGTAGCGACCTGTCAATCAGCAGGTAGCCCCGCCCTAAAGCATCCCCTGCTTTATGGTCTATCTGACTCTAAATGGGACCCTAATTTACTAAATGAACATCATGCTGTAATGAAGAAGACTTGAAACTAGCGATTGAGAACATAAACTCATGTTTACAATGTTTACTGAGGTAATAAATCAAGAGAGAAGTAGGCTCAGCAACATCCATCCATGCACCTTTGCATTGCTGAGGAGAGTGACCGGTACACCGATAGGTTGTTTCATCATTGAATTCACTTCTGATAACTTGAGAAATCAACTGTGTAGATTTGGATTAATGACAGTTTTACGAAAATAAAAAAAACCCGACATGCTTAAAATATTGGAAAGTGAAAATGTAAGTCAACATTGTGAACGTTGTGTATGTCACCCCACTCCCGGCGTCTGAGTGTTTACTGTTGCTGCGGATGGGTTTATAATGGACAGGTCTGACGCGTCTCATTTGACATCCTGGGAATGAGAACGGTCTGAAAAAGGTGGTGCCAAGGGCCTACCGATGGAGGGACTACTTTCAGTTTAGTGAGGTGCTGTAGTTGGTGAGCTAAGCCATGACCCGTCACAGTAGCTCTCAGGTCAGTAGACAGGTTAGCTAACTGAATGGACACCTCACTATCAGTTTGACAATACAGTGATATTACCAGCAACAGTTGCTGGCGACTACTTCTTTAAAATGTGTGTGTATCATCATATTAGCAGTGGAAACAAATAAATAAAAAATCCTTCCAAATCAAAATTACACGGAGCCAAAAAATGCATCCTCCTTATGGATTTTCATATAAAACTAACCACTCAGTGTTTCTACAATCTACTGTATATTGACAACATTTACAGCCAAGCATAAAGGTTTTGACAATTTTCATTAAAATAAAATAAAATAAAATGTTACTCTCTCCAAGAACCCTTTTAAGAGTTTCTACCATCATCGGAGTTCCAGGAACCTTTAACAGCACTTTAAGACATATCTCATATTTAGAGTGCAGTGTTATTACTTTTGGGAATTAATGCTTCCTTGTTTGCTTTAGTGACATGTTTATTTATTTGTTAGACGAGATAAACAATTCCTCTCTGGTGCCAAGCAGGTGTGGCGACAGCCTACTTGAGGGAACATATTAAATGAAGATCTCTGTTGTGGTCTGTGTAACACTGTGTAACAACAAGGAACCAGCAAAATAATGCCATCCACCATCACTCACTGCCTCCAAACCAGTGTGCAAGCATATTTCAGCTCTGTGGCTTTGGCTGCTCAGTCTGTCAGCTCCCTTATCTCCAAATAAAGGTCCCTCACAGCCTCTGTATACAAGAAATTCAAACTGGAGGCCAAAACATGGAGCCAGTCCATAATGGTTGCCTATTAGAAAAAGCGGGTTCAGCCTTGTATTCACCTGTCAAAAGTGGACTGAGGCGTTTAAATCATCAGCCATATGCAGAGGAAGATAATGTGGAAGTTCAGAGACTGCCGACCAAATTATTTCAGAGGATTAGCTTCCCGACTGTCATCTTTGCCTTGCTCAGCCTGGCATTTCAGAGGCATGCTGACTCCCCGGACAAACAGCAACCTCTGACTTTGAGAGAGTTAGCCATAGCTCTCTTCCCCCCCTAAAAACTGTTCATTTCCTCACAGCGGACTGCATCGGAAAACAAATAACAAACACAAACATGCATCTGCTGACTGCTGATGTAATTAATTTTATTTCATTTGCACAGTCACTACAATTAAAACTCTCATTGTTAAGAGCTGCTGAGATAGGATAGAGCAGTAAACAAAGCACTCAGTTTACTTACTGCGGCAGGGGGAAACAGCCCCCCATGCTCAGGACAAAAGCAACATCCCCCCTGAGTATATTTGTACAAACAGACAATAACACCAGCTCCTTCCTCCCTTCTCAATAGTGGGTACCGAGGCAGCAGCTACAGTGTTATGATGTCAAAGTCTAATGTGTGTAAAAGTGTGTGTGTGTGTGTGTGTGCAGGCAGGCAATAAGCCAGATTGCTCCCTCAAGCAAAATCTCAGCTGACCTACGGCTGACATCCTGCCATGCTCTCCCCATATCCTCAGCTATCTGCGAGACATGTACTGTAAGGCAAGATTAAGACTTCATAAGAATCAATCCATCTTGCTTATTTGTTTATAATATGGCTGCCCAATATAGTTGCTCTGGTATTCACTTCATTTACCACTAGCAGTCCATCGAGCACTCAGCCAGACGTCTGCTATGGGAGGAGGAGGACATCATTTATGTGAATCCAGTTGATGTAACTAATGCTGACAGATGATACGGATATAAATGCTATGCTTCGAACAACGTGTGCATTTTACAGCTCTCCACTTATCTCTGCTGGAACCAACATTTGCTTTCAAGTGGATTCATGTTGTGTTGGACAGGACAGACAGCAAAACAAACTAAAGGCCTGCATTGATTCTTGCATGTGACGAGGAGACACCTACGTGCCCACACCTACACACAATTAATATTAAGGCAGCTCTCATATTGGAGCGATCCGCATGCCAATCAGCCACTGCTGGGCATCAGACAGGAGGCAGAACGACCAAGCTAATCTGATGGGAGAGGAAGGAGCGAGAGCCCAAGATGGAGATGGATGGAGGGAGAGAAGGGGGTGGCGGGGGAGCTGGAGACGGGGGTGCTGTGTAGGAGATTCAATGTGCAGAGATAGCGAGAGAAAGAGATGAATAGTAGGAGGGAGGGAAATTGTCAGAGACAGTGCTGGATATATAGCAAGCGGAGACAATATAGACTCTTCATCTGGCTCCTGGCAGATGTTTAAAGAGCTTACTAATGGAAGACTGGTGCCGCCGTAACAATGAGACTCGCAAGTATTGTCATATTCAGCTGATTAAAACCAAGGATGCTATATTTGCACTCACCACCGTGAAAGTAATTCTGCGGTTTGGCTTTCTTTCCCTCCCTCCGCCTTTCTTTGTCTTCACTCCTAGTTAATTACTATCTCATAAAAAAAACACAGAGGCCATAGAAAAGTCCCAACAGTGGAGCAAAGGGAGGGCTTCTGCCAGCTACTTCCTTCTGACAAAAATAACCTTTTCTTTTTTTTAAATGGGACACAACGGTATTTCAGATTTGAGAGGAATGTTTTTCAATCACTTTTCTGTAATGAACAATTATGTTGTTAGGCATGGCGAACACAGTGATCACTATTTAAATAATCTACCATCCTCTTAAAATGGGAATACATGTAGGCCTGTTTTCATTGTTTCAAATCCTTTTATGTGACTCAGTGCTGCATGATCACAGAGAATAATTTGTGGCAGTAAATTAAGCCGTGTTGTTCCTTGACCAACATAAATATCCATAAACAACAGAGCAATTATGCACGAGTTACAGATAGAAAACGGCCAACAGAAAGTCACCGTTCAAAGCAAAAGCCAGACTTATTATATGTAGTCTATTGGCCTGGAGCCAGACTGCTCCAATGGAAATAATTCACACTGTAGCTTTTTTAGACTACCAGGTAGATAGAGAAAGCTAATGTTCTTCAATCAAATTAACTCATTAACCTGTCTCATATTAACATATTGTACCATGTTGTCAGGTAATATGTATTACGCTACCTTTTAAACCTGCGGCCAAGAGCAGCGACAAATAATTCTTGGCCAATATTTAATTTAATCAGCTCGAAGTACCAGATGGGTTTACTGCATAAAAGCATTCATTTAGGATTGCTGCACTGAAAGTTGCCAACAGAAAGATATAAAATGCAAGTTGCAATAGGCTACAGCTTTTATTCCTTTTTACTGTAGGCCTATTCAGTACAACACAGCCATCTGCCATCCAGGTGGGCTAAAACTAACTTTAAGAAGCCTTTTTTTTAGTACTTGAGTGTAGTTTCTGTTGCATCATGTGATACTTATTTATATTTGCATGTTTAGTCCTACATGTTGTATTTTCCCCAATTTCATAGATATCAATCTCTTCCACCCTTATACAATGGAGATGAACTGAATTCCATTTGCGGTACTCAGATCATTGAACAATTCCATTAAAAAAAAATTCAACAGCAACATCTCCATTCCAAAAACAATTACTCTCGATAATCAAGCTGTTTTCCTCACAACTATTTCTTTGCAGAGGGTAGTTCAAACGAAAACAATTCATCCCAAAGTCTTTGGAGTAGTTTCTGGATGACTTGCCTTTTGAATTTTTTAGGGATGGTAACGTCGGTCTGTTCGGTCGGCCCGCGACTTCGGTCCAGGCTGAAAGATCTCAACAACTATTGGATGGATTGCCATGAAATTAGATGCAGAAGTTTATGTTCCGCACGTGATGAATTGTAATCACTTTGGTGATCACTTTAACTTTCCATCCAACACCATCATCAGATCAGTTTTGTCCAATACTTTACTTTGTGGCCTGCAAAACTGATGGCATGCCCATCACACACAGCTGTACTGTGTAATGCTATTGTATTTAACACTATTTAGCAAATGAAAGCATGCTAACTAAGATGGTTAACATGGTTAACATTATACCTGCTACACATCAGCATGTCAGCATTGTCATTGTGAGCATTTGAGCATGTTGAGGTTAGCATTTAGCTCAAAGCACGGCTGTGTCTAAAGCTGGGTTTAAGGGGTTTTGCTGTACCTACTATATGAATATGTGTAGGTACAGCTGATGTGGAACTTCTCAAAAGTGTAACTATATATATATATATGGAGAAACCACATGGGGGCTGCAAGAACTGAGAGCATGGGCTGCTTGTGTTTGCTGCCAAGTGTAGGATCGTTATGACTGAAGACAACATGAAGCAAACTGGAAAAAAAGTAGTCTTCTCTTTTACAATAACACACATCTAGCAAAGCCATCTCCACTGCAACCCCCCCTCTCCAGTGAGTGAGTGAAACAATGTCCTGGAAACGCAACAACTACACAGCAGTAGTCTTGTATTCGCTAATGAAACCAGTTGGTCTTTCCCCACGTTCGGTCATATAACAAAGTGGATGAGACAAGGTAAACACAGTTAACTGTGGGACATATAATTGAACTGTATATCAAAACCTACACTGTAGGTATCTCTGATAGGACCCCTGTTAACCCACTGTGTCAATTATAAATCCAGTTTAAGGCTGTGTTCAGTGCTGCAGTTCAGTTATTCCATTAGATATCACTTGAGGTAAGTGAGAAAATGTGTTTTTATTTTAGTTTTAGTAAATTACAGGAGGAGGAGGAGGAGGAGGGCTACCCATTTGATCATCTGCAGCTCTTTAATAGCAGCACTGAGTTCAGCAGTGTGAAGCTATTTGGACGGGGCTTAAGTGGACGACTTTCATTCATTTCTCAAGTTGAATTAACTCCTCTCTACTCACATCACACGACATGGTCGGTTTCCTACACAACAAGCAATGACCTTCATTATCTTGAAAGCTGCAATTAGGCAAATTAAAAGCACCATTAATCTATTGTAAGTTGCCCCAGTCAGATCCTGATTGATAACTCATTGGCTCCCTTCTTGGAGAACAGGAATATAATGTGGTACATATTTGGGTGTATTTTTGGTTGACGTCTTATTTTTCTCCCACTATCACATAGTTGTTCCCCACAGCTCCAGGTTTAGCTGCGTGCTTAGCAGGATTTGCAACAGAGCCAGGGTGAATATTTAAAATAGACTCTGCCCTTGTACTCTTTGCACAGTCAGTGCAGAGGGTTATATTTTGGAGAGATATTCACTTGTTGTTTGAATAAAGATCACAAGCCTGGCCTGGGCGCTGGGGGGCAGCTTTGACCTCTGGGCCTTTTAGGTACCACAGCAGAGGGAAGAGCCTTGTTGTGTTTGACCAGACCCATAACCAGCTCGTTCTCATTCCCGGGAAGTCAAATACCGAGGCTTTATCACGGCCATCGGCATGCTTTAGTTTTGAAATGCATCAGGTGTTCCATTGACTGTAATGTAAACCCATCTGCAGCAAGTAAACGCTCCTAGAAAGTGCGCCCTGAGTAACTGTGGTGAGCCCAACCATGTACTTCTTTCTTAAACCTAACTATAGTGGTGTTGATGCCAAAAATAAACTGACGCCAAGGGGCGTGAGAAAGCGTAAGTGACGCGTTGGGATGAGAACGTGTAGTCATAACCCGAGTCTCATCCACTTCCACTTGCAGAAAGAGAGGTTGATCGACTCACTAAAGGGGAAAAAGTGCCTGGTGGAGAGTGGGTACCTTCTACTTATATAACCAGTAACCCTTGCAGATTATAAATTAGCAATGTACTAAATCAGGGGTTTTGTAAACACAAGGCAGGTTGGGAAAGTGTTCAGATCTATAAATCATTATGAAGTCCCATTAATGTGCAGGATGAGGGATGCTGTCCACATCATTGAGAACCATGGGAAGTCAAAGGCAATGCAAGATGATTGCATTTTTTTGTAGCATAATCACTGAAAACCGTGACTTATCTTGCACAAACGCTTGTGTTCCCAGCCTGGCAGCGAGTGGGGATATGCCAGCAGACCTGGGGCTTACAGGCAGTTCTGAGCTGCAGATGTGTGATTTCAGCAGGCTGAGGTTTGCCCTCCTCTCTGCCCCTCCTTGTCAGGGCCCAATCCATGATCCAAATACAAACAAATTAGCATTTTCTCAAGCAAAAGGTTATGAAAAAGCGTTTGATGCAAGAGCTGGCAGTATTTGAGAGCTGGTATGACACAAATACATCTAATTATATCTTTTATTGTAGCTTGAGGATGTAATGTGGCTTATGTTTGAATTACCTGTGCACACTGGAGTGAAACTGACCTTTTATTTCCAATTGCGACAGGACAAGAATGTTCAGCAAAGCTTTTCTGCTCGCATGAATCATATCTCAAAAGTATGCATGTGTGATCATGCACTTTATCGATTGTAAAACTCCCAGATCACTTTATAAAGAGTGAACTGAACCCCCCGGATCTTTTGTCAAGAAGTGGAGGGACACAAAAATGTCATTACAAATTCACCAAAATTATGCAAAAGCATATTTTTCCAAACTAAGTGTTGTAGTACAACTATGAGGAGATCATTGATGTGTGAAGTTATTTTGGAGGTACTACACTGTATAATACTGAAGTTATTGAATATTTTTTGTAGACAGTCCCTGACAACTCGTCTGACAGCCGGCTGCGCATAGAGACAAATGTTATGTGTCCAGCTAGGAAGACGGCTCGTTGTGATTAAAATGAGTTTGTAGCTCGTTGTCTACCTCACTACGGTTAGAAAGATCCCTCGTTGGTGTTTTAACAACGTTTCTGTTATGAGTTATTGATCCAGGAAGTTTGAATCTGTCAATATCTTTCCAACTTTACCGAAGTACATCATCTAGCGGGTCTCCGTACATCAGCAATGCGTGGACTGTCAGGAATGATTGGAAGAAGTGCTCTATGAAGTAACTCGTTACCTCCAGTTACCTATCTAGAGGGAACGAGATACCTAACTCGAGGGAACGAGTTAACACAAATGTTCTCCTAGGGGGGCTTAGTAGAGAGCAGAGGGTAATGCCAAAGAAAAACATATTTAATATTCGTCCAATCAGAGCAGACTGGGGTTTTTCAGGAGGGGGGCATAAAGAGACAGGGCGTTTTTTTTTAACTTGAATGCATGTAAACATGTTCTAGTAGAACCCCTGAATACAAGAATGAACCTAAAAATGAGCATAACATGTCCCCTATAAGGGATTCAATAAAAAGTACTTCCAACTGTACTGCTAATTACATTTTGTTGTATACATACATATATACATACAGCCTCAGGGCTGCTTAGGGAGAACTTTGTTTTTCCATTGCAGCACTAAAGCACCATTAAATTCCTTCCAGCTCAAAGCCTGTCGCTCTGTAGCTGACCTTGACCCACCTTAGTTGACACCCTATGAAATTGTAGAGGCAATAAAAACATCTTTTCATACAGGAATTGTGTTCTTTTGTAGTCAAATTGAATCACTATCTGTATACAATGCATCTTGTATCAGTTTGAAATTTCCCAAGTATGTTGATACCTACCACCCACATGTCCTTCACTCTGAACCATTTCATCCAAAGCTGCCAGCAGAGTACCTTGGTATTTTAAGTGAATGCCCATGAAAAAAGACTCGAAGCATATTTTTCATGAGACAATGTGCATGCCTCCTATAATTGAAGGAAACACATTCACTTAGTAGAGGTTAAAGCTTGCATTCCATGATCCTTTGAGCTATTTCATATACCGGTGATAAATCATCCATTTCATTGCGTCGGCAGTTCCTTCTATTGTGGAAGGACACAATCTCACGGACACTGTCTTGATCAAGTCTTTCTTTCAGACTTGTACAAATGTCTTTTAGACAAGACAAACACACATAGCTCAGTCGATGGTGCAGGGGAGAGTACTAATTGCTTGTTTTTTCTTTTTTTAAGTATAGTTCTAAGGATAATTCTGATTCATTATACCTTAGATCCTATCATTTGCAGATATAATTGCTCATATTAATCTGAGAATATGATGACATTGACTGTCAGTAGCAAACAGGAAGTGAACAGCCATCTTCTCATGGATGTATTAAGAGAGCTGGATATGTTGCCGCCAAGCAGCCTTTCTGACAATGTGTCCCAGTAGTCAATCAAAGTACTGTCACAAAAAATGCCGTACAATAAAAAAATAATTGTCTCCATAAACCACCGTCATGAAAGAAAGTCTGTAAACACCTCCAACTGCTAATAAAGTCAATTATTACTCTTCCTATTTTAAATCCATTAAGGTTTTTTATTTGTAAATCCCAGAGCCAAGAAAAGCGTTTTTTAAAGTATGTGATGTCATCCCAATGCAAAAGTCTAAAGACCCGGAGGAAATTGCGCAGGCGGGGTCGGCAGGAGAAACACTAATGAGCGCAACATGCACAACGCTGAAGCAAACCCTCAAGCTATAAAACTTTTTTGGCTTATGCTCAGCGAGCAATTTCCATTCAAGTGACTGGGAGGCATCTTTTAGTCCAGTGTCCAGTTCCTACAATACATCCATGGGTCTCCTATGCCAAAGTCCAATATTTGGTTCACCCATTCTACCAACCCGACCACCTTTCTCTGCAGAATTTGTAGCTCTATAACAACATCACATTATTTCCTCCTAAACTAGACTGGAGACTTCAAATTGTACATGTGAGGATGTCTGTCTGTTAATGTAGTGGACTACAAACTGGGAAACATTTAAAATGCCTAAATGAAAAGTTCAAGTTCCCAAATTTTAAAGTATACTATTGGTGACTAATAAGTCACCATAAGTAGCACAGAAAATCAATAAAGATGAAGAGTAAGCAGCAGTATATGATCTAACATAATTTTATGAAGTGCATCACAGGAAGCTGGTCCGTCACTCAAGGGTCCATCCTTATTGACTTGACTTACCTATTAATATTAAACCTGCTACTAAGGCCTGCAAATTTCTCACAATCAACCAACAAGTGTAACAGGAAACAATTCAAACTAATTGATTTAAACAAATCTGTTGTGATCACGAAAAACAAGATCTTCTAGGGCATCAGGGACTTCCATTGCAAACTGAATGAAAACCTTACCGTTGCAATACACTTTTTTAAAAGAGATATGATCCTCATCCAGCTTGTTACACAGACAAACACCCTTCCAGGTGTGTTCATCATCGACAAACTGGTTTATATTTAACGTGTGATCAGTGATGCTGTGATTGAAACTGAATTGTGCAGTAAACCTGTGATCAACGTGTGTAGAGATCTGTGCGTGGCACTCTGAGGATACAGAACTGCCAAAAACGCTGGCACAAGCGCCTGAACTGCGCACAGCTGCTGTGTTCACTTTTGCTGGATGGACATGTACATCAACATGAATCAGTAGTTCAGTGAGCCTCCAGTGTGTTTTGGAGTGGGTTTAACACTGAATATTGAATATCTCCTTAAAAATATTTGGCAGGAAACATTTCCATCTTCCATATATTAGTTGTGGGATGTGTGACTGACCCATCCCCTGCTGGGATTATGCACTTCAAGGATGCAAACATGACCAAAAAGATCAAATGATATGGCAATGGTCGATATATTGGAGAGTTCTGGCTGAACCAAGGTGCCTAAAATCACACTGTATCAAAAGAAAAAAAAAAAAGCGAGACAGAGACTGCTTGACCTGATTTGTAGAGCAACAAATAACAAAGGCAATATCTCCACGCTGTCCTTGCTGAATCCTTCATGTTGACAGGTGGATCTGGTGTGAGTGTGTGAATATGATTTATTAGGTTCCATACTGGCCCATCTCTAATGGTGGACACTCCTGCCTGCAGGATGCGGAGTGATTACTGTCCACTAATCCTTATTGGTGTGCCCGGTAGAAAAATGACAGTGAAAGCTGTGTAGAATGGCTAATCAATACTGTATTTATTCCCAGTGAGGAGACAGCATTTCTCCCTCGCCAGCACAACAGGGCTTTCATCGATACATCCCAGTGGATTTCAGAAGAGAAGATAATGAACCTTTCTTTATTTAGAGCAACCAAAACAGAGCAGTCGATAGTTATGGTGGGAAACGCAGCGTCTTCAACAGTGCTTTTAAATAATTATCACCTTTCTGACAGTGTGTTTAGAGCCACTCTCTCTGCTTCAAAGTGCCTCTTGACCAAAACAGACTTTGTTCATGGATCCTCTGTCTCTTCAAATCCTTGTTGACTTTGTGCATTACTGTCATCAGGCCTGCTGTCTCCACAATATTGTTGCTCAGTTTTATTTTGGGTCAGCTCATGAACTGGAAATGTTTATTTCATTAGAATATTTACAGGAAAGCCCAATCTGAACAGGTATAACGACTAAAATATATTGAAAGATGTGCATGATGTCAGTATCGGGCTCTGGAAATGTGGATGAAGAGCAGTGCTCTCAGTACGTCAACAGTTACAATTATCAAACTAAATACAATTAAACAGTTAAATGTTTTCTTCATCATTTCCCAACCAGGGGTTCTTGTACAGCACGTAGAAAGATTGTGTGGGCTAGCTCAGTCTCTTTTAAAGAAATGAAAATGTAGAAATTGTGATTTGTTTAAAAACGTATTTAAAGAAATACATAATCATGCGTTCGTGTTTAGGTGGGAAATAGGTCAACATACATTACAAATTAGTACAAGGCTGATCTTACTGTAAGTGTATTTATTGTCTCAACAACCATTAAACTAGCATCAACGATAGGCAAACTGAACACCACCCACCAACCTGAGTCACGCGACTGAGAGTGTTTTGTATGAGCTAAATGGTTGAAATGTTCAGTTTCTGCCACCACAAAAGTGGTACAAATATTTAACCGAAACTACTGAAAAATAAAAACGAAAGCAGGATGTGCATTTGTACTTTAATGTTCAGCAGAGGGTTTTTCGATAGACAGCTACTGTTGAAAGACAAAACAAAATACAATTGTCATTGCTGACGCTGCTCATTGTTCATTGTTGCCACAGGTAGCATCATCTATTCAGTTCAATTCAGTGTATTTTTATATAGCATCAAATCATAATAGACGTTATCGTGAGACACTTTTCATATAGAGGAGGTCTAGACCGTACTCTATAGCAAATGCATCCCCATTATTCAGTTAAGGGGAGCAAAGTTATAGTTTTACTACCCCACTTATTGTCTTTTTAGAAGTAAACTATCATGTCTGCAAAGGAGCCAAATCAAAGGGTCAGCTCTTTTAAGTGTAACATGACTATTCATATTTTGCATCAACCCTGTTGTTTTTATTATTTGTGATGTAGTGGAGGGTAAACACACATAATTTACAAACCTTTTTCAAATGCAACATCGGGTTTACTCAACTTTTACGAGTTTTTATAGCACCGTCAATCTAACTAATCTAGACTAGTGCAGGTGGCTGACTTAATCCAAGAGGTTAGGTAAATTACATTTATCTTCCAAGTTTACTCCCCCCATTCTAAAACATAACCAGGCGCCCATGGATGCAGGTCAACACTACGGAATCACTCGGAGTAAAATGAGGACTGGATATGTTGACTCCTCAGTTGAGGAAATCCCCGAACAGCCAGCTAATTAGTAAACACTGTTGATGAATGAGCGAGAATTTACTGCCAGCTAGCAGGTCCAACTCAAATGAGCTGATGATGCAGATCTGCTCTTTGTGCAGCGGACCACAGATGTGTTTGAACTTGGACGGTGTGTGTCAGGCTTCTGCCCTCTTCAGTAAACACACCGGACTAATTAGATGTTGAAGTGAACAAGTAAAGTTAGCTCTCGTAGGTACATAAGGTCCGTAGTGTTGAGTGTGAGACCAGCTAGGCTGAGACCAAGTAGGGGACTTGAGTATATCCATTGATGTTACTGCATAATTCTACTCCACTACGTGCCACAAGGAAATATTGCACTTTTTACTCCACTAATATCTGAAAGGTTCAGATTTTACAATATAAAATAAACAGTATCTGGTTGAATCCCTTTGTGTCACCTTTCAGATGTCTATGAGTTCAGAGTTCCATCATTTGCACTATAAATTTCTCAGATAATTGCATTTTGAATTTGAGGCACAAAGAGGTAAGATTATCCCTCACTTTTATACAAAATGAGCAAAGATTAGAGAAAAGTTTAATCATCTCACCACCCCTTTAGATTTATCTGGTGACCCTAAGGTGGGGTCAAACCACCCCTAAGCTGGGAACCTCTGCTCAGTACCACTTGACTGTATCTAAAGTAGATAAACTAGCTCCACCTCGACGTGCACATCCTTCTATGCTTTCTTTGTGTGCACTATATGTGGAAAAGTCCTATCACATGAACATGAATGAGGTAGAGAAGGGAAGCAGTTTGCAAAACCTACTTATAATGCAGACAATGCTTGGCAATAACATAATAATATAATATTATATATAATAAAAACGTGCCTTAAGACTCTCTAGATGCATTAAATGAGATTTCCAGGGTTTGTGGGAGGTTGGGGTGAATCTTAGATCTCTTGGGAGGAAGTTGTTGATTTGACATATGGCTTTAGTCATGATGGACTAGTACTGTAGGAGGTTTTAGTTGAAAAGAGGGCTGCCTGGTGTGCAGGGTTGGTAGAAATGCTTCCTGCGTTGTCCTTTCACCCCGGTGTTATGCAGTTCTTTCATGCAGGGACGCAGAGAGTCAACCGCTCTCCTACGTATAGCAGAGGAGCAGCTTGCACTTTACTCACTAGGTTGGCGTAATGATCCCCAGCTCCTACTGCCTCCTAACAAGCTAAGGATGGCTTATATTCAGAGGTCAAAATTAATTCATGTACAGTATATGACAAATATAATAAAGTTTAAGTTGTGTCCATGTGATGAATGTAAGTCGAATTCCACTCTCTCGTTTGCTATTGTTTGATCTTCATCAAGGTTCAGGTAAAATAGCTGGTTATTTAGTTTAGTTTGTGGGTGTTAAAATCAAAAATAATGAGCTAAAAGAGGCTAAATAGCTCTGCAGGGGAAGGTTTGTCAATATTATCGACTCATTATACATTGTCATTTAATACATTGTTAATATGCTGATTGGTGGAACTTTGATTTCCGATGTAATTTGAAAATAAGGTTCCACATAATACGTTTGGTATTGAGCTAGCAACAAAGATAAAAAGGATGGGAGGAATTTGCCAAACACAAAATTATTCAACCGTCTTAAATTAAAACAATAAAATGATATTCAAGAATCAAGGATTTATTTGTTACATATCCCTCAATATGTGCAGTGACATGTGGGGGTGGCATACTCTAGAGGATTTGCTTACAGATAAGTGTGAAATAATAAGAGTAATTAGAGCCCACTTTGACCACACATCGCAGCACTCGCACCCAAAGCGACATAGATGGATCCATCAAGGCCTGGTTTCTGCTTCGGAAACGACAGTAGAGTCACCGTAAGGATGATACCGTTGGCAGGTGTTGCTATGACGCTTGTCACTACTCCGTCCAGCTCCTGACATCTCTCATCACCACAGCTTCATGCACCATCCTTTGTTTATATTCTGGTATGAATATAGTATATATATAATAGAATATATAGAAGTTAAATTAGCGTTGTAACCTTCCCTGAATGGAGAATAACAATAGTCCAGAGTCCTGCCCCTTTGGTGCAATATGAAAGTGTTGATAGAAGTTTGGCAGAACTCTTCGCCTTGCTTAAAAACCCACGAAGGTAGAGTCCAAGTGCCCGGTCCGGTGCTGGCACAAAACGCCATGTGGCTCTTTCTATGCTGCATCGGTATCTGCACTGCAGTGGTGTGCACACAGAGAAGATGAACATGTGGCGAGGGCAGATTGGACAGCATGAGATCGTCAGATGGTCAAAGCTAGGCAAACAGGGAACGGGAGAGAGAGTCGCAGCCACGGTCTCCTGTGTCCCGTTGGAATCTGATCCTTGCCCTGTGATCATCCATCATGCTCTCCAAGTAGGATGCGAGGCAAGGGTTGGACGGTGGACGTTGGGCTCTGGGTCTCAGCCTGTTCCCAACACCAGCGGCATTGGCATGTATCACACTCTCACTATTTAACACAGTCCATGAAACGATGTTTGTACTTTAGACGCACACCTTTTTCTCAGAGCTCAGCCTCTCAACAACACTCAGGTGAGGGGGATACAAGCTTGGTTCCAATGTGTTTTCATCCAGGTTTACACTGGAAAGAGAGCAACTGTAGCACTGTATATGGTTGTGAAGGGAAAAAGAGTTTTCCTTCTTTCAGTAACAAGAGATTAATGGAGTATTTTCAAATAAATCATGACACATCTATTAACTTCATATGTAACTTGTAAAGCAAGTGTGATTCCATTTACACTGTTTAGAATATGAGGTGCTCCATGATGTTAATGTCAGCTGTTGGCTATTAATATGACACAGTATAGCGCTAGTATGATTGGTGATGAGACCCATCAGTTTCAGTGTTAGGAGCAGTGTGATGAAAGAACAGCGGGAGTTCCAGTCATTCATATACACAATCAAGGAGTAGATGGACTATTTCAGAGTTTGATGATATGCATGTATGAAAGGAAGTGTTGATACCAGTACCACATATTTTGTGTCTCACACTCTTTTTTTTACATATTGAGATTATAGAGAACAGCATAACAGTATATTATGTTGCCTACAGGTGTAGCTAATAAATGCATTTAGCACCATAATATACTGTAAATGGGATATCACACTATCTGACATTGGTGGGGTGTCTCAGTATCAGCTTTAAATGTTGGGAAGTTACAGCAATTCAGACTCACCTGACACAAAACAATGTTCAAGATGCATGTTTTCTGAAGAAGGGGCCCTTTTTAGTTCTGTAAGTGAGTGCAGTCAACCCATTGGTTTGTAATTGTAATGGCTCGACCTTATCTGAGAAGCAGGTTAAAGTTAGTCTGAGGAACAAATTGAGAGAAGTTAAAGGTACAAATCTCATTGGCCTCTGTTAAAAGCACAGTGTACATATCATCGCCATGCAGTTAAACTATCTGTACTGTGTGAAAACATTTGTGCATTGTATTTTTCTTTTGTAGCCTCAAAAGATTATAAATAATTGTATTTTTATGTTTTTAAAGACATGCAATAATAAACTGAGTAGATCATTTCAATCAATTGTAACCATAGGCAACCAAAATGACAAATAAATAAATAACAATAACTAATAAAATATCAAACTTCCATACAACCATGAAGCTTTTCCTCTAACTACTTACTGAGTTGAGTGATATCACATTGAATCTGACTTAGTATTGACTAACGCTGCTGCTTGACATCTGTAATGATGTTTCACTACAGGGGGCATTAATTCTCAATTCCTCCCCTAACAGCCTCTAAGTGTTGGTTTTTGAGCTTAGTTGGTGATGCGTGTGTGCCAGTGTTTATTGCTATGACGGGTACAGCTGCTCTCCGAAAGAGAAATCCGCCTATGTACAGTATGTATCAGAACTATTACTCACACTCTTTAAGGCCTCCCAGCATGACCTGCTGATTCAGTGTGTGAACCCGCTCTTTGACTTTGGTTCCACCCACAAACTGTGATTCAAATAGGTTCAACTGCCCACAGTTACTATTTATATGTTTAAACCAGCTTGACAGTTGCATATAGGAACAGTTGCTGAAAAAGTGCTTATAAAATGGTTTATAACACACTCTAATCTAGTTTTAAGCAGATTAAGGGACATGTTATCAACAAAACCCTTTCTGATGAAGAATTCTCAACTGATGTATAAACAGTTAATGAATGAAGACAGCATAATTAAAGCAAGCGATCATCGGGATCAATCAGGTGTCTGCAGCACAGCTGTATAGGGATCTTATTTTAAAAAAAGCTGATCAGATCCTGAACGATCCCACCCATCCTCTCCATCAGAAATTCAAAAGGAGTCGCAGATCGAATTGCAGATTCCTGCAGCAAAAAATTTAGAACAACGAGGTATAGCAAATCTTTTGTGCCGACGGCGATCAGACTTCTAAATGAGAGGTAACTAGTCTGTAGCCCACCCTATACATCCTGGATATAGTTGTTGAACTGTGTATTTTCATACAATTTGATTGTGTTTGGACGGTGTTTCTCTGTATATTAAGACTGTTGGATTGCACTACGCATAGATATACAATATTAAGCATTTAAAGCTTCAGTAGGCAACACTTTCTTTGTCATTATTGGGCAAAAATTCCATAATAACCATTCAGCATATTGTAATTTAAGTATTCTAAGAGAAAACTAGACTACTGCACCTCCTCATGGCTCTGTTTTCAGGCTTTAAAAAATGGAGCCCGCGTGACGGAATACACTGTCCAATCACAGGTCATCTCAGAGAGAGAGCGTTCCTATTGGCTGTGCTACGGCTGGTGGGCGGTGCTTCTTGGTATTTCCTCAGCAGATCTCAACGTGGCTGACGGGTCACAAACGTTTTCATTTTACAGCTAAACAGTACACTACAAGATGATTCTGAGAACATTTGAGGAGAGAAATAAGCATTACAGTAACAGAGATATTAACAGTTTCACTAGAACTACTTAGTAGGTGTCCATTATCAGGAATTATTGGACACCCTTCAGCCAGTCATAATTGAGTGCTTGCACAATGGATAAATTATTACCGACTATTTCTCATCATACTGCTTTTTTATTAAGCTTTCATTTGGACACAAAAAGTTATGTTTTGTTTATTTAAAGAACATGTGATGACTTTTCTCCAGAAGGTGTCAGTGGGTAACTACTACAATGGTGATCGCAGTTGAAGGGCAAATCAGTGTCCTGATTAAGATGATAACGACAGACCTGACAAAGCTTCACCCTGTGAGCGACATGTTTATCTTTTCATTTTCCACCTTAACACGGTCCTTGATTGCCCCTGTGTGATTTTTTTTGGGGGGAAATATTCGTGGACTTCATGCTGGGCGATTGTTAGGAAAACTGGATTGAGCACAAGTTTGTGATTCTGATTTGAAATGATAATTTTAGTCAATCAATGTCTCGCCAATGACTGTATTTGAATTGTAAAAGTGATGATTTGAATCACACTAGTCGGCTTAATTTGTCCAAGGCTGTGTTTGGCCTAATCACTAGCATTTTGGCTCAGAAGATCCTGGTGATCTGACTCCATCTACACATCACCATAATCCTATAGCAACTCCCCAGCAGTGTGGTGCGTTCTGGACAAGTGTAGTTTTAAATGGCAAGAAGGCAGTCTGTGTTCTTAAGCCATAACTAATTCAGCCCCAAAGCCTACAAACACTCAGAAATAATCCTGCTATCTTCCTATACAGTCCAGAACCTTTGATGAAAGTCGGTGGAGATCAAGGGGATCTGTCAAGTGCTTTCCAATTTTCCCAATCTAATATAACAGAGAGCCATCCTTCAAAGGAGCCCTCTCATGGTACTATATTCTCCAACTTCATCTTCAACAGTTCTACATCAACAGTGCAGATTTCTGCCATATGGCGGGGGTTTTGCCTTTGCCCCATGGCAGCTTCCTCCTTTGGGTAGAATTCCAGTTCGGAGGTAATCAGCACATTCACACACAGCTTTAGCAGCTCTTCATAAAAAAAACAAATTATGTTGATAATGTGCCAAGAAATTGTTCATGGAACACAATTAAGTGTCATGATGGTTTATGATTGTCAACATGTGTGAGAGCTGAGCTGACTCTTGGGAGGTCCTCACCAAGACATGCCTTCCCCGTATCAGGGATCTGAAGTGTTGCTGCTGCCTGTAGCTCGAGGATGTTTCGGTCCTGCATTTGGGCCACAGACCACCTACCACTCTCCCCAGGCTCGTCCCTCCTCACCCTGTCACGGATGCAACCGTGAACACTGACGAACGAGGTCACATAGTCTCAGCGGTGTTCCCTGCAACAGGTGTTGTGGTACCCTGAGTATCGTAAGTCATCCTGTACTGAGGGGAGAATGGTAACCAAGTGCCACTTGTGCTTCCTGGCATCCAAGCGAAGGCTGGGGAACCACTGAGCTCCAGCGGTACCACCAGATGGGCAGCTGCCCTAAACCTCAGCGCCTGCATGACGGTTAATGGCATCACCGTTACACCCCGCCGCAGTTGCAAACTGAGTGCAGCAAAGAGTCTGTGGTCCGACGGGTCGAGCACAACCCCCAGATAGTCTATCTGTTGGTGTGGTAGGGGGCTGCTTGTCTTTCAGTTTACCGTAAACCCAAACTCAGTTAGGTCTAAGATTAACTGGGCTGTGTAGAACATGGCGATGACATTGAGATATATTTGTATATAAAATAGATTTGTTTTTTGTTACCTTTTCAAATCAGCAGTCTGCTGGCCCTTAATCTGTTGTGTTCAAAGGACACATAAAACAAAACATGTTTTATATCAATCATAAATCAATAGATATTTATATCTTGAAGCGCCCCTGTTTAATGTTCACCGTGTGACTTAATTGAATTATGTATTACTGTATTACATCTCTAATTACAGCTGATCGTTAATGTTGATGCCAGGTGTACCCTTAAAAATGCATAAAGGTTAAGTATATTTCCACCAACTCATCTAATCACATCATTTTCAAGCCTACAAACAAATATATTGCATTGACTTTTCTGCTTATCAACAATTTATATTAACGCTGTAAGAAGTCTACAAATAGCCCGTCTTCCCACGTAGGCCTATGTGTGTTGTGTATATGTGTAGATCCAGCAGCATGTCCACACTCAGGGAGAAGCCTTGACAGCAGTATGTTCACCATTTACCACCAGTGCATCTGTCAGGGCTTCTGCTCCTCTCAAAGCGCAGTGTGAAACCACTGAGATCTTGTGAAATGTAAAACATAGCTGTTGGTGAGTTTTGCCCACCTCAGGAATTCTGTGCTTTCAGCCGTCTATGGATTTATGTCCAATGTTGAGGAATGCCTCTCAGGGGGGATCTTGAGTTTCTTTTCAGTTTCATGGTCTGTGGTGTCGCTGGGGGTGGACAGTTTGCAGATGTGTTCAATATAAACATTCCCATGTTGTTAAGCATGTACAAAAACACATTTGCTAATGCACATTTGTTGTATGTGAACGATGTTTTAAGGCGGCGTGGTTGCACCCTGGGCTCTTCCATTTCAGCAACAGTCTCACTACATCCCTCTGGAGTCCAGTACTTCTATCTGCAAATTAAAACAAGTACAGTCCCAACACTGTCGCAATATCATGATTACTGTATAAGGATAGTTCATCAGGGTGGATAATCTGATCTAGGTGTTGTGGGGTTTAATTAAATACAGTTGAATTAATTGTCAGCATCCAGTTAAATCAATGCCTAATTTAAATTACCAATTTACAGTTGATCAGCTCAGCACAACAGGACAACTACAACACAGTTATCGATGGAAACCATCTCCTGTTGCCATGATGGTCCGATGTTTGGCTTTTTTCAAACAGTAGTATAACATATTTCAATATGTTGCGGTTCATCAGCTGATCGTCAACTCTTGGAAGTCAAAAGGTTATCTCGGAGTTCACGATTACACAGTGACAGAGCAGACTGCACCTCATTTACCAGATGTGACATAAGGTATAAAAACATGTCCCTGAGCAGCGTTATAAAAGATGCATGAGCGGAGAAGAGTTGACACTTCTCATGTTGAGGGAGGGAATTTCAAAGCAGAGAGACGATGCAGATCTAATATTCACTTCTGCTTCTCTCAAAGTAGATATCGGTCCCTGAAAAACACAACTTGCACCAGACAATCAGATGTTCTGCTACATTCACATCTTTTAGTTTCTGAATTACTAAAGCAAAATGTGTTTAGCTCAATAAAATGCAAACTTGAAGTTTAAGATATTATATATGTAAATTTCACAATCTTGAGACTTGTGTTAGTTGCATCAAATTGTTATTTCAAAGGATACTTTTTACTAAAATAACAAAAAAAAATGTAATGTAAACTTCTTCTAAAGCCACACAGCCCCACAGGCAGACGGCACAATCTTGATTTTCCACGTTAACTCAAGGCTATAGTCATCTACAATGATATAACATCATGATTTTGTTGAAGGTCACAGTGTTCTGAAATCTTAATGATAGTAATCTTAATTGTAAATCATGAATCAAGGTCCCACCAGACTGAATGCTGAGAGTCAATACAGTTAAAGTATTAACTGGTTATGGCTTCATCATTATATCTGTTTCATAAAATTGATAGATTGTCCAGATGGAATAAGCACACCCCTTTGACCTCTGCTAATCTGTGTTGATCATTATTTTGTGACATTTTATACACTAAATAATGAACAATGAATCGTGAAAGCAGCCTCCAGCCGCAGGGCTGTCTGTAGTGTGTTGACCTTTCATTGTCAAGCCTACGTCTCTTACCTCTAGGTTACCGCTGCCCCCGTACCAACCTATGCAGCGATACGATGCCTGGCTGCATAACGGATTGATTTTTTCTTTTATGCAGGTCTGTGGCAAATGACATTCAAGAAGTGACACCTCTAATATGGTCTCCTGGGACATAATTTATTTAGCTAATAGCATAAATAAGACTGCAGGTGCTATCCTGCTATCTTCACTTTGCCCTCATCAAGAGCTTTGGTGATAAAAACTGTAATTTAGAGTTGAACAAAATACTAGCAACTCCATTGAGGAAAGTCAGCCTATAAAAAAAAATACCACTTAACACTAAACATTTCATTTCTTTATCAGTAACCAGCACCATCTGCTGCTATATAGAGCTGTTTTATTATGAACAGGAGCACAACTGTCTAAAAAGATGAATTAGTGTGCAGCAATACACATGCCAAGTGGAACTAGGCTAAAAATAGATGACGAAATGACAAGGTCAACACATTATTCATTCGTTATGTTTCCTTGATTTTGATTGTGTTTTATATATCTTATCTTCATATCTTCTCCTGGAGGATTTGATCCATAGCAGGCTGCGTCTTTGATTCAGAGTCAGTAATCATCTACAGTATAAGATGATATCCTAATAGCCTTATTTCATTTAGTTTGACCACTGCAGGATTCTGTGAGGAGCCATCCACTTAATGAAAATGATGGTCCAATCTGCCTTTTGTTGCATCCTCCGAATGTGTGCATGTGGAAGATCAAAGACAGCTGTACTTATAGGATGGAATAAACGGATCTATATTGAATCTTTTCATTTTCACTCTCAAGGACACAAATCTGGCTTTCATAAGGGATTCGCCCGAGATGAGTCTGTATTCTCTCAGGCTGTACTGTAGAGCTCGCACAGGGAGTGGCAATACCCTGACAATATCCAGGAGAAAGTGAAAAACACACAAGCGCTTGATTTGAACAAAATGCTGATTGGATCAGACAGAATCTTTGGCAACCAGTTTAGCCTTGGCTGTATTAGCCAAGGTCATTCCACTAGAGACATCCCAGACGCCATCTAAGGACTGGCTTGTCTTTTCATTTGTTTTTTTGCAAATGCCATCCTGCCTCTGCATCTGCAACCTACTATGCTTGTCTGAGACTTCATTGAAATGATAGAGCATTTCAGTGTTACACCTTAACTGCAACAATTCATCAGCTTTGGCTAACCCTCTAAGTGTCATTCACTTCTTGACAAATGGAGCATAGAAATTGGTGTAGGGTTTAATTTCCTTCTGCAGTGCCATGCAATTAGGGTAATATCAGTATGATGAATGTTATCACATTTTTCTATTTATCTGCTTAACTCCAGAGTTCCTTATAGGGTCAAATAGAGCAGGATTTGCAGTTGCAATGCTTTGCTTTAATCTCAGTTTATTTTAAACTAGTATCATGAGGGAAGGCATGGCGTGTGCATGTGCTTGATTTCTGCCCAGTGTGTGTCTTATAGTGTAAAAACGGTCCTAGGCCATGATCGTTACATTACAATATCTTATAATAATTAAATTATATTTTAGTTAAATTAAACTATTCCAACATTTGGTCTGTAACATGTCATCGGCAACCCATAACATGTCATTTTGTATGTTTTCATACACGCTAGTGTCCCTGTTAGTCTCTGTGGCTCTGGCGTAGGTTGGCTGAAGAGGGTGTGGGATGTCTGACGGTGAATGCTGCCTTATATACTGTGGGGGTCCGCACATATTTGGGTAGGCATGTCCTGATTTTGCTGGCTACGTTTTATGCAAGGTTCAGTGGGCGAATGCGGCTTGTGACTGGAGGAGAGTATGACCCATAGAGTCCAGTAGAGGGCCTATAGGGTTACAATATCGTAACTTTCGTTTTGCTGCCTAAACGTAACAAAGTATTTTTGGGGGGGAAATTGACAACAGTAACATTAGAAGTTAAAGGCGTCCGTGCAACTGTATGTGACGAGTTGGGAATGAGAATGGCGTTAACTGACAGCTTAAAATGTGTAGACATGACTCACAAAATGTGCTTAAAAGTGATGTGCTATTTATACGCCTTCCAATGAGATCATGTTGACTACAGTCTCGATCAGGGGTCAGCAACCTTTACTATCAAAAGAGACATTTTAGGCAAAAAAATTGATCATTTGATCATTGTGATGAAGGTAACACAGTTTATAGTCTAAGTCTAATGCAGTGAGGGCCAAAGTGCAAATGTACTACGGAGTATTAGGGCTACATTGAGGGAAAAATAATCTGAGATTTCCAGAATAAAGTCATAATGTTAAGAGAATAAAGTCATCACTTTTAGTTTTAAGCCCAACCATGTCGTTTTTTCCTAAACCTAACGAAGTGGTTTAGTAAGTGACGCCAAGCGGCGTGGCAGCAGCTGCCGTATGTGACGAGTTGAGATGAGAATGAGGAGGCTGTGTATGTTATTAGAAAAAAACAAAGCATTACTGTACAGGGGACTGCGTGATCTGTGTGACCTCTGTGACATCCCTAAAGACAGAGGTCGAAGGTGAAGCTTTGCAGGGCATCACACTGTCCCATTCCATCTGCACTGCCACTGTTTATGCAATCCACGTTGCAAAGCCCAGGATATGCTTCTGCCTCCTTCCTTTGCATCTTTTGCTGGCTTTAGTAGGAGTAAATTACAGGTGTGGTCGATGATGACAGGCTTTAAAAAAGGTCCGTTTGAAGAACATGGAAATTAATACCACTTGTTTACCCCTTGTTTCCATATTGTTTCCATAAGAGTGCCCTTAATCAAATCCCTGTTATATCCCTACAGGCACTCACAGTGTTGCTGTTAAAGTGGGTTTACAGGGATCTTATCATACATACACTTTTTAATGTTGACAGATTTCAACAGTGCTATTTCAAAATCCTAAATCCTGCCTTCCCCCAAACATAAATCTGCATTAGAAGCATGTTGTTCTGTAAAACGTATTTGCCAGATTAAACTCTTACACTCATTTTCTTGCAGAGGAATATATATATGTTGATCCATAAGCACCTATTACGGTAAATCAAATGACAACATGCTTGAGTGGTCTGTCGCAAAAAGCCTGAGCTTGATTGACTCTGACCCCGAGCTTTTTTACATGGGCACTTGTCAGTTTGTCCAGTTGTTGATAAGAGACAGAAAATCCGTCCTCTGCATCGTTCCCTATATTTGCTGAGCCCTACAAACTGTCAGTAGATAGCAGCATTTCAAATGACAGCCGCTTATCTGAGCAAGCTCCAATGCATTTGCCGAGGGTGGATTGGTGATACACCAACCACATTACTGTTGGAAGTTCAGCATGCTTTACTCCGTCTTCAGGCTTCTTTCAGTCCAGACGTGTTTGCCTTTTATTTGGTCCAAATGAAGGTTGTGTGAACCGCCGACGCATTCTCACTCCCAACTCGTCAAATGGTCAGTGCCTCTCTTTCGTTAAGCCTCATCCACACTGGGAACGTCAGAAGCGCGTGGTGGCTGCGGAACGTGTTGTTTTTTATTTTGCGTCCTTGTTAACAGGTTAGAGCAGCCAGACAGCCTGCGTGAGACAGCTGCGTCTCTTCTAGAGATTCGAGGTCTTGCCTACTTTTGACGCATTTTAATTGTGGATTATTACCATTATTTACAAATTACCACACGTTTCTTAACCTTTCTCTGTCTAAAATAAATATAAATTACATTTATAATGAAATGAAATGGCCATTATGAAAAGCAAACTCTATGTAGAAAGAAAGGGCTGACAGCAGCAGCAGCAGAAATGCAGCCGATGCGCAGCTGGTGTGAACACCCGACGCAGCCGCCACGCGCTCCTGACGTTCCCAGTGTGGATGAGGCGTTACTTTTGGAAGGACCAGGGACGGCGTGTTAATATATCGTCGTTACATGCATAGTGTCCTTTCAAAACTAACTTCCATTTTCACAGGAAGTTAGGTTTAGGCAACACAACCACTTAGGTAGGGTTAGGAAACGGTCATGGTTGACGTTAACTTCACTGACTAGCGACTCACAAAACTGATGATACCAATGAGTCACATGACTTAAGACTGATGTGACAAAATAAGTCAACATTACTTTTAGTTTCACACGGGATATGAACACCAGTCTCCTGGATGGAAATTTTAATCTTAATGTGATTTCCTAGTTAAATTAAGGTTATGATGAAAGTCTTGTTTGTTTGACCCATCCACCACCCCTCCCTCCCGCCCCGAGTGGACTCTCATACTATTAATACTACGTCACTTGCTCCGATCGTCGGATAACGCCGCGGAAGGTTTACATTGGAGTTAATTGAAAGGCTGTTTGTTACATACTGTCTCTAAAGGGTTCCTCCGGATGTCGGTTTCCGATGCCGAGGGGCACTACCCAATCGGCAGTATGTTTAAGGAGTTTAGGGTGAAACCAGGTTGGAACCCCGCAGTGTCTCCTGTTAATAAGCATGACTAACACAAGTATTCGTCACTGAGAGCAAAAGATGCTGTTTGAAGATCAAACACATTTTAAGAGTTTTGAGATTGGAGAGGAGAAAAAGCTTGAACATGCATTTTAATTGCTAATAGGAAACAATGTCTTCTTTTATCTCACTGTCCTAGCAAGAGACTCTACTGTTTCTAATTAAAATGTAATGTTCCACTGGACCGATGATATCAATGGAATATCTATGTACATGAAATTAGCTTGCATCTTAAGATACCTCTGCAAAAAAAAAAGAAAAAAAAATATTACTGGGTGTCGCGCATCCAATTAATGTCAATGAGAGCTAATTTGACATCTATTCCTGACAGCCTCTTCACTGCACTTACTCATCTGAAACATGAAGAATTAATTACAGGTGATTCCCATTGTAATTTAAATCAAAAACATTTATTCTTTCCAATTGATATGCAGCAGCGCCCCAATTAACGGTGGGTGTTAATGAATAATACTTGAAAGATAAACACATCACGTGTTTTCTTATTCTCATTCTAGATGTTGTATTAGTAATGTTGAGCAGGCTTTTCCCTTCTTGTCCTGGAGCTGTTTAGTAAGACTGAAAGTGTGTATAAATGTAATGTATGGCATATTATGACCTGGATAAGTCAAGGCAGGAAATTAAAGGGACTGTTTGTAAGAATCAGAAATTGTCTGTTAACAGCTTCACCTGTGTCCGTTAAGTCAACTAAAGTCAGCGTCCTGTTGCTGGCGCTTGTGCTCGCTCTACATAGACATGAAGGAGCATCTCTCAACACAGTGAGGAGACACACGTCAGCTAAAAGCACAATATCACTCTATATTTCAGCTGCTTGGCAGTAATGTTAGCTGACCAGACCAAGGTCTCTCCATGAATCAATGCTGATCCTAGTGTTGGCTTTTCCCACCTCAGCCTCCCGACCGCGGCCGGAGGGAACGGGGGAGACACCGGAGTTTTGGTCGGAGACGATAACGTTTCTCTCTGCGGAGCCCCGTCACTTCACAAGACACGGGAAACCTCTGTTGGTCTGGAGGAGCTGCAGCAGTTATTTCTGCACAAACGTCCACTGAACATTCACTAGATATTCTCAGAGCTAGACTAACTCTTCTGCAGTGTGTAGTGTGCGCGCATGCACGTGAGAGGTGGAGAGAGAAGGAGCGTGGTGTGTGAGTGAAGGCAGGCAGAGGAGCAGAGGAGCAGAGTACAGCAGAGACTCCGGTCCTGGAGACCAAAGCTACGGTCTCCCCCGCGTCCTCCGACCGCGGCCAACACTGTTTAACAGCTTCACTAGATACAACCAAGAGGTTTTGGTGCTTCACTGTAGTTTGTGTTGGAGTCTGAGTCTGAACAGCGTAGACACACGTGAGCGCGCATGGGACACCGACCAGCAATGATTTATATGTGTAAGAAGTTACAAACAGTCCCTTTAAGGGATGAAAAATAAAATAAAAAAAGGATAGAAAGGCACAGAAAGTACTTCTTAAAGGGTGTTATTCTGAGGATGATGCTCAAAGGGGCTTTACACAGACTTTGCTCGCTATTTACAGCAAGTTGAAAAGCACTTTGTGGCAAAGAAAATAAAAAGACTACAATATTTCTTCAAATCTATAAATGTCGAAAAAGACTCCAAGTGGAAGCTGACCACAGCAGTCGAATCCAGAGGAGGACTGTCTGACTGGGTGAGGCAAACTTTATGACAGTGAGGTATGGTGGCTCTACCGCCCCTTACCGCTGTGACATTAGTCATCATTGCCAGCTTAGTCGTTTCAGGGTTAGGCCGGATATTCATCAGCGGCTGACTTGAGAGACTCTTGTTGAATGAGGGAGGATTGGCATATTTATGGACAAAGGAAGCAAACGTCCCGGCTGCCAGTGTTTGGAAGCACCGGCGTCGAGGTAGATCATTGGTGACCTTACTTATTTATGACTGGTGGCTCAAAATACATACTGTCAAGGACTCTGTGTCACTCAGCTGACAGAGAAATATATGTTTAAGAAATTATATCTGAAGTTGTAATAAATCATATGTCTTAAGCAAGAGACCCCACCTGTCCCCATCCTCCAATGAAAACACATCACAATCATGACATTAAACGTGCTGCTGCAGTTAAAGATACAGCAATGTCCTCAGTCAGAGTGGCCTGTTAAGTTAAGTTAATAGGAAATCAGAAATAGGGTATAAAAAATATATTTTATGGTTGGTTAGTTGCTACAAACTGAAACTGATACACATGATATGTCGATATGATACGCATGAACGTTTAAAAGGTAATTTAACACCCTTCGAAATCTTGTTTTTGCTGACCTCCAGTAGCTAAACGTTCAACTTGTTAAAGGACTGAGGTTTAAAATATTCCCCAACCCTGTTAGTAGTGGACAGCACACTACCTCCCGAGGCACAGGTCAGAGGTGAACCAGACTTTGAACCAGAGAGGGCAGTGATTGAACACTGCATTTCAGCCTGGTGCTAAAGGGCAGGTTCATTATTCTGTTTTATGTTTTTGAGGATTTTATATCATTCTGTAGCTTCCAAACATTTGAATCTTGGTCGAAGTACGTAGCGTCAAAATGCTATTTCCCCAAGCCCTTCTAAAACCTTTTTATTCCCATGTGACCTGACGTAGGTTTCTGCATGATGTTCTACATACATCCTTATCCACTCAGTGTGTATTACTGACAGTAACTCGGTCAGCAAGCTCCCAGTTTGGAGTATCGGGACAGAAGTTAAGCATCGTGCGTGGACAGCAACTGAAGACTCCTGCTGATTATCTGTCTTACAAACTTTAGCATGTGTCCCAATTCAGCGTCCGCATCCTTTGAAGGCTTCCGCCGCCGGAATTGGGACACAGCTTGTGTAAAAGTTCCACACCACTGACATGTTTTGTTCTGCTTTACAGTAGTAGAGTGTTGCGCGCCAGGACAACCACATGCAGCTCCTGGCCAGTGAACGAGGTGGGAGGCAGGACTGCACAACACACACACACATACAGGCTCTTGCTCTACGCCGCATGCGCGAGAGTGTTTAATAACCACAGGTGTCTAGTACTAGTTTGTCGCCCCCCACCACCACCACCTCCCTCGCGGCTCGGTGACTAGAATGCATTAATGCCAATCTCCCGTCATGCCAGCAGTGTAGCTCAGACAATGTTTCATTTTACTATACAGTGAAATATCTCGATAACTATTGGATGGATTGTTTTGAAATATGGGACAGACATTCAGCGTCCCAAGACAATTGATCCTAATGACTTCAGATCACCATTACTTTTCTGTGCAGGCTTGTTGCTGGTTGAAAGTTCACCCGGAATTTAAATGATTTTGATAACGACAAAATGAGATCTGTGATTCATTCATTTATAGTTTATATCAGTTCTATTTACTTGTTTAATAATACATTATACTTCTGAGCTGCCAGAGAGGGTTACATTTATTTTAAATGAGGGTTTAAACAATCTTAGTCATTATCATCGTACATTTGTGAATTTTTTTATTTTTAATTTTATAAAAAAAAATATATATATTAATTGATAAATACTATAAACTTATATTTTTTTTTTATTTTATAAAAAATAAATACATTTCATAAACTTATATATTTTATAAATGTATATATTTATTTTAAAATGTATACATTTTTATAAATTTATAAATTAAATTTTTTTATGAGCATAGTCCATCATATGCAATGTTCTTCTTTTCTTATCATATGTAATATTACTTCCTTTTCTGTTTTTTAGCTGACTACCTTTTTTATTTTACTTATCTTATTTACTCATTTTACTAAATGTATCTTACTTTATTGTTATTCTATTAGGCACTGGTGCTGGAAATAGTACTTTTTATTTTATTATTACACTTGAACTTGTTGTAATTTTGAGCAAGAGAATTTCTTTTGGGATTAATAAAGTTCTATCTTATCTTATCTTATTGTAGTATTAATATGAATCACCCAGCTCTACCACCACCTGCATATTTGTGAACAGTCTCTTCTCTGTAAAACCAGCTTTTCAAACTTCCACAGTGACGTGAGTGACAAAAGGTTCAAGAAGTGCATTTTACTGTGAGGCGTTACCCTACAAGAATAACCACCGATGTGTCTTCGGATTTATTTATTTATCTTTTTGAAGAATCAGAAATTCATAACAGCTGAAGCTTATGTGTATGTATGAGCTCAAATAATCCTCTGTTTCCACGTCTGCTCAGAATGCATGCTTTATAACCGTTCAACCCTGCAAACAAGTAAAGCAAGACACCATGTTACACACTGTTCCTGTTCCTGTGTGTGTGTGTTTGTGTGTGTGTGTGCACACGGAGCAGATTAGAGGAGGAGACAGTGTTCAGGGCCACGGAGTTATATGATGGAAACAATAACAGAAGTTCGGAGAAGAGCTTATTACGCTGGGCTTCTGATCATAGTATAATAGGTTTTTGCGTTTCCCTTCCACACACTTTTAAACACCACATTTCAGCTGTCTTTATGCCACTCCCCGAGGCTTTGTGAAGAAGAGGCCATTAGCAGGAGAATGGTTTATATTTGTATTCTCTTTTGCTTTTGATAAGGATAATAAATCCATCCTCTGAGCCTTTTCACTCAGTTATTTTTCTTACAGACATACTGAAAATGGAAGGAACCCTACTGCATTCTTAGCTCTGTAATATAATTCGCTGCAAACACATTGGCCCTGAAATCAGACATGTGAGACTCAGAGAAGAATTTGAACTTTCAAAAGCAATTTCCACACTATTAAATCCACTGTAAGCATGTGCTTATTACATGTACAACTCACAGGGAAGGTTAAAACTAGTTAAATGTAGCTAAATCAACTGGGGAGAAAATATTTCAAGACTGATGAATTTTTTAAATAGTTCAACCATTTTATGGAAATCATTTAATGTGAATGCTTCACATCTAAGTCTTTACACTTCTGAAGACATCAGGAAGATATCTTGATCTCGGGAAGGACCTGCTCTGCCTCGTGAGAAAATGGAACAGGGAGATAATGAATATTGAATGAGCATATCTACTTCATGCAATCATCCCTATTGACCAAATCCCATTGGCACACAAATCATCTGTATGGTTATGACTTAATTAAGATCCAGTGTCTGGAATTAATCGAGTCATGCCATTGCAAATGTCTTCAATCATTGGACCTGCACTGTGCTATCTGAGTACTTTTACTACTGCGAGACGAGGAATGGAAATTATGACATAATGTTGAAAATAATCACAGTAAGAATAATTCTTACTGAAGGCCAAATCCACCTGACTCAGAGACGGGGAGGAAAATGCTCTGGCCTTCTTCAATTCAAAATAACCCAATAGGGATACTAAGTGGAGATAGTAAAGCCTGTTATGTTACTTGTGCGTTTCTGTTTGTGTGGGTGGAATATTGTTTTGGGCTTTTATCTGGGGAAATACTGTAGCCTACCCTCTCAGGCTTCTTGGACTTCCGCAGATAAGAAAAATGAGTGAGATTACTCCTCATTTTTCTTCTCAACGCCAACATTTTCCTTTCCATTGCCAGTTGTAATTGTGCCCTCCAGACTTTTCTACAGTGAGTGCAGAAATTGGCTGGCCAAAGAAAGAAAACAGGCCTGGCTGCATCAAAACGCCCCAGTGAGCCATTCGCTGGTGTTGTTGTGACATATACAGGAAATCAATCACCTTAACTCAGTTCTAAGTTCATTAAATATGGAAATGAGTGAAAAAAAGCAGGAATCTCATCTCAGTTCTTAGAAGAAGTCTCATAATGACTTAATCTGTTTAATTGTGAGTGATAATTTATCAACTTTGGAAACACAATTATGCATGTAGGAAACAAACATTGCAACTCTGCACAGTCCTCTCTCACTGAATGTTAGTTGGGAAATAGTTTTTGTGACAGCGAGACAGGAAGAAATCACAAGAGATGAGTCGTGTCTGCGTGTCTATTGCCTTGATAGTGTCACTGCTGCACATGTGAAGGGGCTAAAAGGGGCTAAAAGGTGCAGTTGGATCTGTCGACACTAGCGTGACTCCCTGACTTCACTTCAATGAGGGTTAACATACAATTAGTGAAAGACAAATATGATTTATGTTGTTTCTGTTTACATGTGTGCATAATATTCTTCTGTCCTTCATTTTTTGCAAACAATCAAGATAGAACCTGAAAGAAAGTGTTGGGTTTAGTGTTGTCCCCCAAACAGATAATCAAGGTCAATCTTTTTGTCACCCATTGACATAATGCATTCCCTATAGCCCCTTACCCCAACCCTAACCCTAACCTAATACAAAACTGAACCCTATAACAGGCCTTTGAAGGTCTGTCCCAAAGTGAGTCCTCACTTTCCAAAAATGTCTTCACTCTGAAGGTCTAAATCACAAATTGGTCCTCACAAAGATAGATGCACCAGTACACACACACACAAACCACAGGCAAACAGAGCTGTTGCACGGTTGATCCAAGGTCCTGTGTGAATTTGGCGTGCAAGGCACCGGTCCATTGGCATGCATTTGTGCACGGTACAATGCACACAGCTATTTGTAGTTCAAGGTCAAACTCAATTGCACGGCACAGTTTAGTACAAATGCAGTTTCAAATGCCTTAACATGAAAATATGAGTACAAAAAATAAGAAACTGTGTCACTGGTCAGATATGCAAATATAATATGTATTACCTCTACACCAGCAGTACGCACACCTATAGCATCATTATGAACACTCAGGAGCATACCTTTTATATTTTAAAAGGAAGGCTGGGACCTTGGGACAAACTAATGAGATGGACATCATACATAGAGTGAATTATATGAATGTCACATTCTTTTCTTTCATGGCAGCAAACTCTCTAATAAGATCTCTGTAATCCAGATACTAGATGTTTTCTTTTTTCCAATGGATAAAATCATAAATCCACATATTCTGTCCTGAGGCATTGATGTGTGCAAATACCTTTTAATTACTTTCAGCTTTAGAAAGTTTCACCCACACAGTCTGTGAGACAGTCTGTATCACAAAAGTCTTCCAAATTCTTCCTTTTAGTTTTCATCCTTTTCTCAGCCTCCGACTTAAACAATCGGTTGAGCTCTTGCACAAAGTCAATGAAGACAGAATGACCTTAACCCAGCATAAAAGCATAAAAGCATAAAAGCATTTTGAATAGGAACCATTTTCATTTGAACTGAAATGCACATTTGCTTTCAAATGCAAAATCATTCAAGGTTTTTTATATTTTTTATAATTTAGTCCAACGTTTGTGTGCATTTTAATGTCATTGCATTTTCCAACACAATATAGTAGCTTACCAACCTGACATCTAAATGAACACTTATTTCAATTTGTCCCTTTTTGTGCTATGCAGAAGCAAACCACTGTGCATAAAACATTTGTTTTAGAATACAGACACACTAAAGGATATGATTAATACAGGGAAGAATATGGTTTGATGATACATTGAGGACACATGAGCTTATTAAAGAGTCTTACTTACTGGCTGAGTTAGCTCCAGAATGTGCTGTGCCTAAATATCGTGACAGTAGTTGATGTTCTTTGCTGCTATTACAAAGCTACTTTTGTCCAGCAGGATGTGATGGTTGAACTCTATGAAAGTTGAACTTCAATTAACCTATTGTATCTGTACTGCAGAAAGTCCTGAGAGACATGCATTCAGCTACATCCGGGGGCATGTCCTCCGAGAATTTTCTTTTTTTTAACTGTGCATTCAGCCAATGACTTTTTTTTTTTTTTTGTCCTTGGCAAAGGCATAAAATAAAATGTTTTATCTTCAAATGGTATGCTACTAGTGATGAAAGATTCATAATTTGTACTAATTTAACTACCCAACTGTATTTTAGAAAATTGTATCTGTACTTATTATCTTTATCAACTTTAAACGAAACCATAATCTACATCAGTCAAAAGAAAAAAAAAGTTAAAATTCTTGTCACAATCTTTACTAATACCCCAGAAGTGCAAGTGTGAAATGGAAAATACTAAATAAATAGAATAATGAAAAATAAAACTTGAGCATTAGAGTGTTTCAATTAGTTCCACTTTGGCTGTATGCCGATCTAAATGCCAATTACTTCTGTAATTGTTTTATTACGTTCTGCTTTTGCGTCTGATGGCTGCTTGAAAGCCGCTGGGATAAGGAGTTGGGCTCCGGGTTGTTATTTCCTCGTCCCGGTGATCGAATGTGCGTAGTCCTGCTTTGATTCACATCCTCTACAACGGTGGAGTAACAACGTTGACACACCGTCCTCGTCTTTTACACAACTCTCTCTCTCTGTAGCTGTTGTTGCTGACCGGGAACCTGCAGACGGCTCTTCCAGCTCCAGCGTTTCATTTGCGCTCACCGTAGTGTAACTAACTAGCACGCAAATCCTCTTGTCGTGCTAACAGCTGATCTTAGCACTTGTTGCTATAGCGGCGTACGGCTTGATTCCACGTTATGCGCATCAATCTTTTTTGTGTTAGCAGTAAAAATAGAAATAAAGAGACTTTGAAGGAATAATTGACTTCAGACAGAACACCCATAAATTCCCTTTTTAAAAACTCATTGAATCTGCCCAAATCACATTGATGAATTATTTTGGATTCAGAATTTTGCCAAAAGATGACAAGCTGCATGCCTGTAAACATTATTTTTTTTCTGGCGTTTGCCCGAGAGAGCGGTGTGACATGCAACAAATGTCTCTGGCTGGAATCAAACCGGGGATGTGATCACCGTATACTGTATTATTTGATGGTAAAATTCTCACATTCACATATGCTAGATGTGAAACATTATTATTATCACAGGCAGTGGTTTTATAATAAAGAGTCTCAGGCTAGTGTGCATTGCAAATAAGGGCTGTTATTAACATTTTTGAATATGCAGAGGTCTCCCATGGTTAAGTTGCTCGTGGCTACCAAGGGCAGCGGCTGAAGTTAAAGAAAACACTGCAACATTACAGGAAGTCTGTATGCCTCAAAATCCAGCACAGAAAGCATATGGAGCTTTTCTAAACTAAACAAAGCCTCATGGGGGTACGTATACACGCTCTGTTGGCACATCAACACCTTTAGGGCAACTGGAGTGGCACGTACAAATAACTCATCATTGATATCACTTTGTGATTGACTCCCGCTGATGTGCAAACTGGATGATTAACTATCTTAAATTGTGTGTAACCTCTCTTTAAATATTCCTTCATCATGTAGAATTTTTTTTTTTTTCCCAACTTTCCCAAACTGCCATCCATATGTCAGTGTCAAATCTGATGTGAGTGGTTGATTCATTCTATCTGAGGTATTAGTTCCATTTGACTAATATTTGAATAGAAATTGCTCATTCAGATGCATTCACCTTGAAGTGAGCAGGATCCATCTCTGGGAAGGCAGTTTCTGCCTAAATAAGCATTACTGGGAGCCGCTCCTCTCACATCACATTGGACACTGTTATTGTCACCATCTAAATTGTTTATAACCTTAGGGTTAAAGACGGTTATATTTGCGTACATACAAATGAACAGTTTAATGTTGATGAGACTGACATTAGGGCTGAGATGGCAGCCGTGTTGACTCTGTTTTGTCCTGGATAAACAACAGACTGTATCTCTGGGAATCACAATGGCACAGTGTACAGTAACCAAATTGACTTCTTACTAATGACAGTCTGTGTAAATGACCCATAATATTGTTACTATTGTCTGTTAAGGAAAGAAGTAGTGATTGTTTACTGAAGAAGTTGTTGTCAAAGCGTTTTTTGTTGTAAAAATAACTAAATACTGGCAGATCATTTCGCTCTTCATTAGTCTTATCTCTTTGTCCTAACACGCTCCAAAGATGTATTAGCTAACTGGTGAAATGCCATCTCAAAGCAATCATCATCCAAACCATTCTACATTTGATTCAGACAGATGTGGTGCTACAAAAACTGCAGCAACGGCCTTCTTTTACCAACATCGCAATCAAGTTTCAACGTAATACTGCAAAGATAACGTTTTCAAGAGATCAAATTTAATCAATCTGTTCTCGCTAGCATGGCCGTAGACGTTGTCCTTGTTGGTGCCTTTCATATTTCCTCGGCTCTCATAAAGGCTGGATGCCTTAATGCAGGAGGATTTAGCTTTGACTTTCAAGCAGCTTTTATGTCCATTACTTGTAGTCAACCGAGCTGCTAAAAATAGTCGAAGTATTGACGGATTGGATAAAGAAGTTTTATAAATTAAAGGCCCAGTTAAGACCCCTACTAACATGTTTCATATCATCGCCATGTCTTTGTGCCCACACTTTTAATTCTGACACACGCACAATAGAAAGTCACGCAGAGGTCAGCGGGAGAGCCTCTGATAGTGTATCAGCATATCTGCCTGCTGGGAGCTTTGAGAATATTACACCTATTGATAACACACGATGTCTGAACATTCAAATCATTTAAAGATACCAGCTTCTTAAATAATTCATGACCTCACGCCATGCATACATTGACTGACTTTGCAACACATCACGCAGCATTAGCAGAGAGAAAACCAGGGTGAGCTGGGACTGGACCAGATGTGACAAAGACCGGTACAACTAGTTGAAAGCAAATAAAGAACCAACCTTGCATTTTAAAGGCTGGCGACAGACATAAACAGCCTTTTGTTCCACATGCTGTGAGTGCGGCTAAGGCGTCTGATTAAAGCTGTCTGATAACTCACGACGGAGGCAGATGTAGTTATCTGAGATCAAAGTTGGAATCATGTGCAGCTCTCCATGCCAGGAGCACTTAAGCTCCTACACAGTATAAAGCAGACCTGAATCAAGTTGTTATTTGATTGAAAAAAAAAAAAAAAAAATCAGATAAGAGAAGCAATCAGTCTGTTCTCAAAGAGAAAACACTGTCAGTCCTCCTCTTCAGGCAATTAAAGTTAAATAAAGCAATTATTTGTTTCTAATTAATCAACAATCCTGGTGTCCAAATTTTTCTGAAGTTACCATTTGAGTAATATAATACTCAAACGCCCACATGCACATTGAAAGTTTATTCGGTTGTTGTAATTGTTCCTCCGGTCCATAATGTCCACAAAGATTCTCTTTTACAGCAATTGCAATGTGTGTGATGGGGAACATAGTCCATGCAAAAGTGCATTCCAAAGTTTAGGACAAACTAATACGACACTTCAATAGTCTGAGTTTAATGAATCAAGTGGATATCCTCCAAAGTTCTATTTTTCTCATAATGAAATTCCTGCTTTGTGTTACAATTGTCACAATTTATGACCAAACAACTCGGTTAGGTTTAGTTAAAGCATCGTGGTTTGGCTTACAATATGTACATGCGTTACATTATATAAGTTACAGACGTAAAAAGTCAATGTTGACTTTTGGTTTCACACAAGACATGAACAGTGATCTCTTGGGTGACAGTCCTGTGTTTGTTTGACCCAACCAGCAGGTTTGTTTCACCATTAAAATAATATGTGGTGGTTAATTACTCATATTGTAAAAAAAAAAATATTTTTTGTGAACATAAATTTTGTTGCACAATGGTGCATGGTGGTGTGCACGGTGGTGTGCATGATGGTGTGCACGGTGCGTGCACGGTGGTGCGTGCATCAAAATTCACAGCAAAAGGGTTCCGGGTTCAAACCCGGCTTGTGGCCCTTCTGTGAGGAGTTTGCATGTTCTCCCCGTGTTAGCGTGGGTTTTCTCCGGGTTCTCCGGTTTCCTCCCACAGTCCAAAGACATGCAGGTTCAATGTTGACTCTAAATGTCCCTGTAGGGGTGAATGTGAGCGTGAATGGTTGTCTGTCTCTATGTGTCAGCCCTGTGATAGTCTGGAGACCTGTCCAGGGTGACCCGCCTTCACCGAATGTCAGCTGGGATCGGCTCCAGCCCCCCCGCAACCCTGAATAGGATAAGCGGTTACAGATAATGGATGGATGGATGGATGGATGGATGGATGGATATTGTTAAATGGAATCATTCTACTGATGTTAATAATTCATGGTAATTATATTTATAGTTCAAAATGTCCTAATTCTGTTTAGATGGGGAACTACACTGTAATAGTTTACGCTGGTAGAGTGATACGCTGTAAGTCAGGGAAGTGGATGTACTATGTTTGCTGTCAGAGTGAAGAGGTGAAGGTTGTGAAGAGGCTGTCGCCGTGCTTTTACTTAATGAAGCAGAAATTAAACTACTGTAGCTGACAGTGCTGAGAGAAACCAACGTTATAATATCATAGTGAAAAATAAAGAGTGATGGATCGACAACTGTTTTTAACTTCAGGGACTTGTGTATGTTTGGCATTTCATTATTTAACTTAAACGTCTATCTAACCCAAAAATAACCCCACACTTACCGTAAAGGTAGGGTTGGTAGTGCTGTTTAAATACAGGTTTTGTTAAACATCATTATTACATCCCGACAGATATCAATAAATCAAATGCTCTGACAAAAAAAAAAAATATATATATATACTGGTTGTCGCAGGACTGTAATTAGCTACCTGCCTGTCTACCTACCTACCTGCCTTTGTGCACTCTGCCCGTGCTCTCATTACGCGTCACTGGGGTGTTCTACAAGCTGCTAGCTTGACAGCTGTGAGTACTAACAATAGCCATGTTCATTGTTCACGTTGATGATTTTGGGGGAGTGTCTATGGAGAGAGGCCTGAAGGGACGGACTGTCAGTGGTGATGACGTGGTGACTCTCTAGGTTTAGGGACTTTTGGAGCTGCTAGCTCCTTTCATTGGAACAGAGTTGGCAACACTGGGCTGGCTTTTTTGGTTGGATCATTTTTTAAATCTAGTGTAGTCTTGCTAGTTTCTCAGCATTACAGATCCTACTTTTAACCAAAGCTCATTTATTTAGTCATTAAGAACATGGTGCAGCTGATTCCTGCTATTGCCACAAACAAGTTCTTTCTAATTTCAAAACATTTCACAAAACTTGGACTGACCTCAGAATGTCAGCCCCTCATGAATAAGTTGCATAACATTAAGTGTTCGTGTGCCAGTGGGATCTGAGCTTCCTGCAAACGGCTGAATTCACTGAGCGAGCACTCTTTATTCAGTCCACCCATGTTTTTGCTTGGGTATTAGCTTGCTTTGGTCAGAGGCCGGACCATTGTCTGCTAGCTCTGCCCATCCTTGCATGATATGAATGAAGATTAGCATGGATTGTTTGAATAAACCACCCAGGGTCTGGTGTTAATGCGTCGCAGCAGGGAAATTATGTGAATGTCACTGCATGTATAAGTGAAATAAATGAGAAACACAATCTGCCAGGAAGAGCTGGACTTTGTACAGCTGCAACCGATCATAAAGACGATGATTTAAGTGAAATGGCTTTGTTCATTTGAGCATGTTAGAATCAATATGTCTACCTCCTATTTTAGAGCATGGGTAGTTGATCTAGGCCACATAGTTTAGCTTTCTTCTTTCGCTCCCCTCCCCCCCATCCTTGTTTGTGTGATACATCTGGAGTGATTCATGTGCGCCGTGTAACAAACAATGCCATTCTAATTTGTCATTTCTGCATGCTTGGCACCCTCACTCGTGGTGGAGCTTTGCAAGGTCACCAGATGTGCCTGACCCGCTGTAAGGCAGAACAATGAGAGTCCAAAACGTAACGCACATGATTGAAATGGATTTCACTCTTATGTTATCCTCCAAGCACCACTGTGCAGAACTGATTGCTGAAAAAATACTGCACATACCTGCGCCTCTTCCTTCTTTCTTTTGATGGTGTTATTAAACCGCCTTTATCCTCGCGGTGAATTGATAGCAAACGCCACTGAGGTGTTAACAGGACATCACATGAGCAATGTTGCAGCCCTAATCCACCGAGAGAGGTGTCCGTAAAAGAGTGCCTCAGCCCACCCCCCTCCCTGTACCCTTGACTCTAATTAAGACCACATATCTAAGATTTTGCTGAGGTCAGGGAGGGATTTTAATTTAAAAACCATTAAGACGCGCACATAGTCAGGACTTGTGTTGCATCCCAGGCAGATATCATTTTAATTAAGTCTTATCTTTGCTCAATTTCTCCGGCACAAGACACCATCATAATTCCTCAATAACAACCTTTGAATAAACTGGTTTGGTAAATGTGATGGCGCTGCTCATTATGTTACAACAAGTATTGACCCGTGTACCTCAGGCGTTTACCTAACACGATGCCTAATCATGTATATTAGTCAAATTGTTGTGTTGTACTGCTGCGACTACCAGACAGTGGGTAATAAAATCTTGAGAAAGCCTCACACCTAAAAGATAAAAAATGTTTTTTTGGCACCGTGTTGTTCAGTGCACTTAGTAAGTTTATCGTTAAGAGAAAGGCTTTTATTGTGAAGTCAACTGTATGTGAGACAAGATTGATGAACACACAACAGAACTCAGACTCTGGTCTGCAAATACCATCGATGCTTTCACACTTTTGCACAACCATTTGATACCAGACAAGGATAATGCCATGTGTCACTTGCATCTTTCCCAGCGATGGCATCCAAAGCATTCAGTGCATTGCCATTTGTTGCCTCCCATCCAATATTTTAACAGCATGCCAAATTGATGTTACGGTAAAGAAATTATCTTGTTCAGTCTTCTCATGAGACTCAAAATGCTGTCATAGTAATTCTGAGTGCTGCTGTTAGATGTGCGGCAAACTGCCACTTGCTTCCCCAGTGGCCAGCATCCCCTCCATGCATACAGATATGGACTGGGTGGGAGAAACGGCACAGAAGCACATTAGCAAACAAAGTCAGTGTGGTTCGGTGAAGTTCAGACTCCTTTTCCTCAAAGGTTACTTTACTTTACTTCACCCTAACCATCAAACAAACACATGAACTGAACATTTCAGAATAAATTATATATCAACCGCCTATTAAGTTTGTATAAAATGACACCTTCCAAGTCTACAAGGTGGTTAAATAGCTTTTAGCGAATCACTACAGATCTTTCCAGGCAGACGTCAGTGGAACATTCCATTAAAATCTGACATTTTGAGGGTTGTTGACTTAAAAAAACAACGTCGTAGGCTTTTTTGAAGTGAATGAATCTCATTTTAAACTGCATGTCACACTTCTCTTTGTGAATTCTGACAGGAAACATACAGCTGATGGACACGCTGATCTATGGGCAGAGTCTCACTGGGTGAAATGGGCTATGATTGGCTGTTCATCACGAGGTGGTTGTGTGATTTACCACTTCACGAGGCAATGAGTAGGGGATGGTGATGTGAGGGTGACGGCACAGAGTTGTACCCCCATGTCTCGGGGAGCCGGGGTAAAAATGAGCCTTCCTGTTCCTCCTAAAAAAATATGCAGTGTGTCTACACTATGCTGGAATACAACATGGCCCCAAGTCTGCAGCGTTGTAACTTGATCAAACAAATAGTATATTCAAGATCAGCAAAATCATCAGCAAATTGTTTGATGGATCTAAAGATGATCTTTCCACATATTCCTGTGATGTGAGGTACATTAAGAGTGTTTTTTACATCCCCCGATCGGCTTAGTCCATCCTGGCCGCACCGATCTCAAATCGTAAATATGAAACATGTTCAATATTTACGATGGGATATCCTGTTGTGTGTGGGGAACCCATGAGCTCATGCAAAACGTGAAGCATAATGTAGTAGTAAGATGGAGCTCAGAAATGGAGGACCAACTTGATAATTTGTGGCAACAACACAAGTGTTTATATAACTTGTCTGCATGACTTCATCCATCCTTTGTGAGTTTTCAGAACAAAGTAGTGCAAAAACTAACATCCCGTTTTTCCATGTTTATTTACACTAAAGTCACCTTTGACTGTGACATATGTGGCGAGATTTCTGTTTTTTTTTAGTTTGTTGTTCATGAATGAATCTGTTAATGTGCGGTGTTCTCACACTATAGGAACCAAACTGTTAAATTGAACATAAGATGTCGTTATGTGTGGGCTCTCTCACATTTTCCATATCTGTTAAGATTAGAATTAAAATCCTGTAGTGTGGGCCAAACCCTGCAGGCTGCAGACCATATGGCCCTCATGGTACAGGCAAGGGAGGCTACCTGGAGATTAGGAAGGGGGAGAGAGGGATGGAGAGAGAGAGAGAGAAAGAGATGGAGAGAGATGGAGAGAGAGATGGAGAGAGAGAGAGAGATGGAGAGAGGGAGAGAGAGAGAGATGGAGAGATAGAGAGAGAGAAAGAGATGGAGAGAGAGATGGGGAGAGAGCTGGAGAGAAAGAGGGAGAGAGAGAGATGGGGAGAGAGAGAGAAAGAGATGGAGAGAGAGAGAGAGAGAGAGAGAGTTCAATTGAATTGAATTGAGAGAGAGAGAGAGGGAGAGAGAGAGAGAAGGAGAGAGAGAGAGAGAGAGACTACTTCAGGAGCTGTAGCCTACTTCACGAAAGAAACAGATAGTGGAGCGAAATGAGCCTTTTGCTTTGAGTGTGCACCCCGACTGCAGCTCCACACACACTCACCCGAGACGACAGGAAGAAAAGAGAGCACCCAGGGAGAGAGAGAGAGAGAGAGAGAGAGAGAAAACATACATACATCTCTGTGAGAGCATCCATTTCACGGCAGTTTGAAGCGGAGGAGACGGTGCACATCTCTCTGAGAGGACTCAGTTTTCCTCGAGCAGCTCACCAGGAGGAAAGAGACTTTTTCTTTTCTCTCCTGCGTTTCTGGACACGGACAGTCTTTCATAACAAGCCTGTTTACTCGGAGAGAAACCAGGTCGCCTCCAGTGCCAGTAGGAGATCCTGCACCTCGTCTGTGTGGAGAGCTATAGATAGATATAGATTTGCAGCTCGAGAAGCAAAAGGAATATCCGACGGTTCAAGTTTTGGTGGAAGTTGCGCAGTGCCAGAGAAGCACCATGGGGATGTGTGTCTGTTTGGCGGTTCCTGGGAGATGCCTGGTCCTCCTCGGACTTAAATTGTTATTCCTTGTACCTGCAGGAGTTCCAGCCAGGAGCGGGGACTCGGTATTAAAGGACAACATCACCGTGAGACAGGGGGACAGCGCTGTCTTAAAGTAAGTCTGTCTTTAATTCCATCATCATCATAATAAACATCTCCTCCGGTGCGCAATGGAGACCCTTCTGTTCTGCTCTGCAGCGCGTCTTTGCTCCAGACTTACTAAAGGTCATCATAGGAATCTATATGCAATGTTAATATCAATCATAACTACTGATAGAACTGCGTGCATGTCATTTGCAAGTTGCATAACGTGCACAAGTGTGTGCGTCGAGCCTCTCCTGCTCGTTGCCCTTGAATGTTATTGATCCGGTTGCTTAATGTCTTGTTGAGGATGCAAGGAGCTGACATACTCCCATTCAGCATCCAGAGGGGGGTTGTGGGTTGTGTGTGTGCATCGATTGGAGTCTGTGATACAAATGCAATTATGACTTTAATTTCCAGGGCTGTTTTTGTTTTCGTTACACTTCATGAAGAAGCATCGGAAGACTGGATAGAGTCTATTTCTGGCACTTTATTTATAATTATTGTTATTTCCATGATTTTCCCCGAAGAGGACTTGGCACAATTTTACTCATCACACTTAATCATATGTGTGCAAATCTCCAGTTTAATCATAATATCCTGCACAGACTGTTTTCTTATCTTCTCCCTCTCTCTCTCTCTCTCTCTCTCTCTCTCTCTCTCTCTCTCCTCACTGGGGTAGTCCTATTGATTTGTGCCTATAAACTGTATTGTGGGTTTACTGTAGTTCTTTGTATAAGAATAGACCAGGTGTGGTGCTACAACTTCAGAATCCCTGTAAAAATGATGTGAGAGCTATAGGGCCCGGCTCCACCCACACAAATACACACACACACACACACACACACACACACACACACACACACACACACACACACACACCTGTACATACACACACAGTCTTACAATGTACAAACAAAGCGTTTCCTTATCACAAATACACATACACTATCATATAATTTGACTGTAATACACCTGTCACATGCATTAGCTATTTGGGGTGAAAGAAAATATTGAGTATCAAGATATTATGTTTTGTGATATGGTATTTATTCTCAAAAAACACTAGATTTATAATCAACATGCAAAGATTAACTCAGTCATTCGTTTATTTAATTTGCAAAGAGATGCATCCTCTCAGTTGATGATGATGAGCATGTTGATGAATGCAGATCCCTCTGTTCTGATTGCATAAAAAAGTAAACTTCTTTTACTTTGATTTTATGCATATGGTGTTCTTTATACTATTACATTTTGATTAAAATTAGATTAAAACATCTCAATCTATCGCCTTACGTACAGTATTGCAATATATCGGAATATATTGAATCGTAACCCATCACTATTAGCTATACCTGCTTGTCCTTGAGGGCAGTAAATAATTCAAATATATGCGTGATGTGAGGTTGAATGAACACGAAGTGATGCTTTTCAATACATGCTCAACAGTAACACACATCTGTATGCTGTTATAGATGTTAATAACAGTCTTGAGTGCCAACATAAGTATGATTTGCTATAAAAGCAGACATGTGGATTTGTAGGAATGTGAATGTGACTACTTGGTAATGGAAGTCACATTATCCTCAAGCTGTCAGTGCAGGTCAGGACAGTTCAGCTGGCTCCAAGCTGCCTGAGATAGGAGCTATTTAGACAAGAATAATTGTACAGTTTAATGACTGTTGACACGGACGGGCAGCTAAACAGCTTGCTGTTGCACCTTGGATAGATGAGGTGGAAGGTGATCATGCACTATATTGCTGCACCAGCTCACCACAGAGGGCGGATGGAAAGTGTTGTCCTTGTGTTTAGTCCTCTACTCCGGGCAGCCTCCGAGAACAGAGCCGGTCTTTCTCACCAGTTTGTTAATCTCGTCTTCATTCTCAGACGTTACAAATGTGCGCCGGCCTCCGCTGATTAGTTGAACTTGTTAAGTAGTCTGTTGGATCCACTGAAACCAACCATTTCACTCACCACACTCTGGATGGTGACAGGCTGAAATCCACCGCCGGCTCCTTCGTCACACTGATGCTGAGCTGAAAACGGCGGCACCTGTAGGACTCTTTTTGTCAGGTGTTATCCTTTTCTTGCCCTAACCTGTGTACCCAACAATAGAGGTGTCATCAAATCACTTGTGGAGCTGCCATGACCCTGCAGTTGAATCTTAAAAGGAGAGGTGTAGAGAGTGAACTCAAAAGTTGACAATACAGTTGTGCCGCTCCGCAGTGTATCCAATACACTGCCCTGGAGGAAGATGAACTGCTGCCTGCTGTCTGTGAGCTATAGTCAGTCCGTAATCCAGAAAGCATGCTCGCCTCCCGAGCAGGATGGACTGGATGGTGTTGAAAGCACCGTAGAAATGAAAGGACATCATTCTCCAACCGGCTTCCCAGCTTCTGCGGGTGGGAATAAGGCCTGTGGAGAATGTATATGATAGCATTGTCCGCACATTTGACAGCTAACTGGTACATGCCTGGAGTACCCTGGGGCTGATGCTGTGAAGACCCACTGCCTTGCCTGTGATGAGCCTCTCTGACTCCCTCATCACCCGAGTGGCAGTGATGCAGAAGCTTGGAAGGGCAGCTGGCTGGTGAGGTTGGCACTCAGGGAGAGGAAGCTTCGGTGTCGACCTCTGATTTGATCGAAATAATAGGAAGAGTAGACAGCCCAAATTGGTAGGCGCTGCAATATTATCTGAAATAACTTAATTTCCAAATAAATTACAGTGTTCAGAACCTGCATTTTGCCCGGGATGAAATGTCTGTTGTATTGCCATTACTGTTATTTGAAGGTCAGCATGTCACTTTGCCATCTTTGTTTGTGACATCTATCTGAGAGTGAAACAGCATGACAAGTTGTCAAAAAAAGAGAGATTTAAACAGCGATAAATGTTGCATTCCAGCCTGGCACAGTTAGCGTTTCTATCTCAGATCAGTAGTCCAACATGGCTGTTGTGAGCCAATTAACAGAGGCTCTTCAAGGGTTAAATGCTTTTTAGGCCAGAGAATACTACATTAGTGTGATCCAGGCAATATGTTTTAATGAAAGATTGTTGCATCTGAGTGATTTCCTGTCCGAGGGTTTTATATCTACAGGGCTGTAGTATTAAGACGGTCAAGGGCGACACAAAGCAGAATCATTCTAACATAAAGAAAGCCACTGCTAACAGGAACTTAAGCTGAAAAATTAGCATCATTCAACACAGCAGTAGCGATATTACTCGTTTTTCAGAAATGGAGCCCACCAAGAAAAAAAAAAAATGTGAATTACAAGTTACAGGAAAAAGAAGTTGATGCCAGTTGTAAGCCAAAACATCAGGCACATCTGTACATCGACTGTGAACTTTCAGGTACTGGGGATTTAATTAATATCTTGACCATCTATGATTCTTTGTGAATAATTCATTTTAATTGCCTGGGATTTTGCCAGTATTTGTGTCAATGCGGTATCAAATATCCGATTCTAATTACCTGAAAGGTGGGAGGTTGGGTGGCGTACGGACATGCCTGGTGTTGAAGCGATTCATCAAAGTATATTTCAGATGGCTACTGGTGACATTTTATGCAGCAGGTTAAGTGGTGCTGTTGCAAAATGTGTCAGTATCTCAGCAATATTAGTATTGTTATTGGTATTTTCGGCTGTTTTTATTTTTTAAATGGTATTAAATAATATCAGATTATAATGTTGATACAATTAGCAATCTATAATGTGAAATTACTTTAAATTATATCCATGTCAAGTGATCTTTAATGAATATATTGTATACATGTTTGTGTATACCTCCACTTTTTGTTCGTAGTGTCGTTGTCTTAATCTCCTTCCAGTTTAAATTGTTCCATTTCACTACTTTAAATTTCTGTTTTATTTGAATATACTGTATGTGAAGATGTGTGATGTGTGTACATCCAAAGCAGGCAATGAATGATATTTTAAGGTTGTGCAACATTTTTCAGGCCAAAGACTTGTTTGTTAAAAAGGAATATTTAGATACAAACACTAAGGTGTGTAGGTCCACAGTATTCATCATATCATACAGTATGTGTGAAATATCAGAAATGAAAGTGATCACACTTTTTAACTATAACTCAAACTATAAAAGTTGTGTCCTGTGTATGCACTGTACGCATATATGATTAGGTCTTTACCAAATAGTCCGACACTTCATTCATTATGTCGACATTCATTATTATTATTAATAACTTACAGAAACATTGCATGAAATCCACCTTCTCTCTCTCTGTCTGTCTCTCTCACTGCTAACGATACGACGCTCCGTCCTCTCTCTGTAATTCTCTGTCTTCAGTTCAAAAGTCAAAATTCTTGAATTATTTATTATCAAGTATTGAAAAAAGATCGATGTAACCATTTCAAAAATTCACCACATGTTTTTATCTATCGACATATTCTGCTTCAACACCATTTTAGAATCGGGAAAAATATAACATATTTATACTGCATGGTTTCTGCCCCAAACTGCATGTGATTATCATAAAGTGGGCATGTCTGTAAAGGGGAGACTCGTGGGTACCCATAGAACCCATTTACATTCACATATCTGGAGGTCAGAAGGTCAAAGGGACCCCTTTCAAAAAAGACATGCTGGTTTCCCCTCGCCAAAACTTAGGCAGACTTTGGAGCGTTATATAGTCTCTTTGCCGACATGGTAGCAGGACTTGAGCAATGGATTCCTTAAGTTTTAATGATATCTGTATCTTCACTGTGGCCCTGAAACTGAACCTACTAGAGCCTCTGAAAGACAAAGGCAGTAAAAGATAAAGTCAGTTGGGGTCGCGGGCGGGTCTCATAGGCTTAACAGTATTATTAATAGGCTGATAATTATACCAAAATAGGTTATATATCATGATTTACTGGGAGAAACCAAGCATTGTATGTAACATGAGACATTCAGCACCCCCATGTAGCCCGAAGGGAATGATCCTTTGTTTCATAACCACGTTTTTCCGCCAGCGTGGTGATTAGACTGTGAGATTGGCATCTGAATGAAGCTCCTTTGATTGAATCATTGAATAGTCGACTAGTCGGGATCACCCCATGACGTACTCTTATGTACTTTCCCCTTATGCTTTTTCTTTCTCTCAGATCAGCACACTGTTAAGAATTTCCAAGTAAAATAACGGTAAAGAACTGGCAGCAGGGTTGCCTTTATGTTACTATAAAATTAACATTATTATACTGTCGCTGAAATTTACAGCTTTGTACTGTTAATGAAAAATACAGTTTGAACAGTTTTTTCTATATCAATTTCACAGTATTTTACGGCTAATTTACTGTTTAAAGATACATTATATAGCACCTTTCTTTTACATTATCTTACTGATTTGTTTTAATTCACTATTTAGGTTGTATTTTTTACATACATTTTAAAAAACATTAATTTTTGCCTAGATGAATAGACTTAGCAGGTTACAGACATAGGAATAGTCACACTAAATACAATTAAAGGCACTTGTTAGGAAAAAGGCTATAATAGACTTGTTGAAACTTTTCCCAAAATGTCTGTCTAGTTGGCTACAAGCACAGAATACAAACCAGAACAACATGTGAGTGAAGAACAGAGCTTATTCACTGATTTTACAATCATGTACAATGTACAAGCCTCACATGTGCAGATCAGGTCCCAGAATTAAAAAAATACTGCATGAAACGGTTACTGATGATACTTTAGACAGTTGATCAGCAGTAAAGTGTTGTTTTTTAAGAATGCATTAAAGTTCAGTTAAAAAAAATGGCCTATGAGCGTAATTTAACAGGTTTTCTTTTGCATTAACAGTAAAGCACTGTTTTTAGCAATAACAGGTTAATACTGTTGAAATCCTGCTGTAAATTAACAGCAATTGTTTACAGTGCACACAACACCAGGGTTTTGGGTTGAGATTGAAGATGAAAGTTTTAGAGTATATGAGCCACATTAAATAATTCAGTGACAAAGCAAGCTACTGCTTTCACTGACTAGGCTTCCACAGGTCTGTGGATCTAGACTTTCAGAGTTTTCAAATGGGCATTACATCTTAATGAATATATATTTAACAAAAACATCAGGTAAATTGTGCAGTTACTTAAAATACATAAATAAAGAATATGCTTTATGTTGCATACTACACTGCCTTGATCTCTCAGTACTCTTTACAGAAAGGATCCAATGATATTGTAAGTTATGTTTGATATGTCTGGATCAGTTAAGCATAATGACATACTGTACGTTGCAGCTGCCTACATGTAGCTCCTGTCCCTTTATTCAATCATGCCTCAGACATTGACCCGAAACACTGCGATACAGCCAGACGACAATAAAAGGTAGTTACAACTAAAAGTGAGATCTGGATGATGAGCAGACAGAGGCATCTTGCAAAGGGAAGCCTAAGTGGCGGATAATGGGAATGAGCACGGTGAGTTTTGTTTCTTTGTTCATGCTCGTTCGATTATGTATCATTTCAACCAATACTTTTCAGAAAGCCATCCAGTCTTGACAAAAAATAAATCGCAGATGTCTCCTCACTGCTCAATGCAGTTTTTCTTCAGCCTCATAAAAACAAAATCAAAAGTAAACCAAAAATACAAAAACAAAACAAAACAAAAAATAGTGATAGAGATGGAAATCCACAGTTAAAATGAAGCGACTTATTTTTTTGACTTAGTCATGTTACTAGATATATGTTTTATGTTATCTATATGTCCATATATCACTGTAAAAAACAAAGATTTTACTTGGCATGAAAGGAAGAGATGTCTTTTGAGTCCTTTATTATTTAGTATGTGCCGATACAAAGTCCGATCCAAAACTTATATCAACCTAAATGTTGATTAAATATGTATCTGACACAATAACAGCTGCAGACACTACATATGGCCACCTGGTTGTTCACAGGTTACTTGATCCAAATACCGAAGTAGTTCAGTGGTGTTATAGAGTGAACAACTGTCGTCACTGAATTAGCATTAATGAGTTTCAGCTGATACGACCTGCCGCCGGCGACGTTTGTCTTGTTAACTGGTGAAAGTGACGGTCAGTACCGGCTGAAAATGAGAAGCTGCTAGCTTGTTTTGTACTCCGCTCTTTAGGGATGCCACAGTGAGGACATTTTTCCACCGACAACACCGGTGTTACTGATTACACAGGACATTTTGTAAGAAAAGATATTAATCGATGACGCTCCATTTTTGTGAGTGCTTACTTTGATCTTTTACGTTCTGTGTCAAACACATTAACGCAACTTGTGATTTTTACATTGTAGTATGCTCAGTTTTAAAGCGAGAGTGATGATACTGGTACCATATGAAACCAAAGGAATCCATTGAGACCATCCATGTCATACTAGCTTTTCAGGAATAATGTCAAATAATGCTACGAACCTGTGCTAAATATTGATGAGGAAAAACTGGCATGGCCATTCTCAAAGGGGTCCCTTGACCTCTGACCTCCAGATGTGTGAATGTAAATGGGTTCTATGGGTACCCACGAGTCTCCCCTTTACAGACATGCCCACTTTATGATAATCACATGCAGTTTGGGGCAAGTCATAGTCAAGTCAGCACACTGACACACTGACAGCTGTTGTTGCCTGTTGGGCTGCAGTTTGACATGTTATGATTGGAGCATATTGTTTTATGCTGAATGCAGTACCTGTGAGGGTTTCTGGACAATAATAGCCATTGTTTTGTGTTTGTAATTTCCAATAATAAATACATACATTTGCATAAAGCAGCATAATTGCCCACTCCCATGTTGATAAGAGTATTAAATACTTGACAAATCTCCCTTTAAGGTACATTTTGAACAGATACAAAATTTGTGATTAATTTGCAATTAATAGCAATTAAATATGGACAATTGTGCAATTAATCGCGATTACATATTTGAATCGATTTTAAGCAGAGAGACGCTTCTGGGCCGCGTCTGAATCGCATTACGCCATCAGCTCCGGTTGCATCCAGAGGTGTTGCGCTTGGAGGTGTGTATGTAGATAAGAGGTGTTGCCTCCAGATGCTGCTACCTTCATGAGACACAATTTACAGATTGCCTCATTAACGTTATCAGGTTTAGGCAATTTTGTTTTTCACTTTGAATCCCAAGTGAAATCTAGGTCTTACAGGTTATTCTGTACTGCGACGCTGCTGCTGCTGCTGCTGCTGCTGCTGTACGGAGCAGACACACGTTGTTGGGAAAGTAATGTAATCGGTGTATGCCCAAACACCGGGTTACACCGGTAACACCGACTACCGGGGCAAGCCTGCTGCACTTTGCTTATATAAAAAAGCAAGGAGAAATAACTGATTTGTTAGCGTTAGAGCTCAACAAATCTGGGAAATTTGCCAACCGTGGCGTCAGACCTTGCTAATTTTCCCTCAGATGTGCAGTGAAGTTCTGCACTTTAGAGTACTATATGCAGTTGGACATCATCACTACAATATATTTTATTTTCAGGACCACACACACCAACATATATATAGTATATATAGTAAATCCTAATTTGAAAAAAAGGAGCGTTCACCTCTACCATTACCTACGTTTTTCAATCATCTTTCACCAGCCCAGCGTTGAGTGCCGTGGTAAAATGTCATGGAAGACTGAAGTGAGGGTAATATAACACAGTGAGGCTGTTGAGCTCAGACTTTCTGAAAAGAGTCTCTCCGTTCTGTGCAGCCAAACAATCCCAGCGTGTTCAACTGACTCATAACTCTCAATAATAATAGTGAAGCAGTAATGGTAAATGGACTTGCATTTATATAGCGCCTTTCTAGCACTCAAAGAGCTTTTACACTACACGTCAGCATTCACACACACACATTCATACACTGATGGCTAGGTGCCAACCTGTCCATCAGGATCTAATCTAAATACTCACCGATGGCACAGCGTTCAGGGGCAATTAGGGGTTAAGTATCTTGCTCAAGGACACTTCGACATGTGGACTGGAGGAGCCGGGAATTCGACCTTCCGATTGGTGGACGACCCGCTCTTCCTCTTAGCCACAGTTCTAAAGTAGCTCACTCCACCAGGTAGACTTAAAGGATATATACCTGAAGATGGGTTGGATGTCGCGTGTCCCGTTCTCCAGCAGCATTCCCTATAGACATCCATCTTACACAGGTTGGGTTTCAGCATCTTTGTGTTGTCGTAAATCACAGAGATAGTCATTAATTTTTAATATCCAGGAGCCCATGCGCCGTGCTGCAGTCCAACTAGATCCTCCACTTATGAGAGCCAGCCACATCCATTACAGCTTGTCTTTGCTGTACCCTCCCTGTGCATGTTTGGCTGCACTTTTCTGATATCATTAATACTCATCAGCAACACCTTCCATTCTGCCAGGCAATTTACGCTCTACTACTTTCACTCTCCTACCTACTTTTCTCCTTCCTCTTTTTAGTACATTCTCATCCCTCTTTCTCATCCAGCTCTACACGTATAGCCCAGCACTTACTCTATATATGGGCACAAATAGCCCTAAAGGTTTCCTAAAGACAGGACCACACATTATGATTGTTGAGCCGATTATAGTTATGATTTGGGCGTCATGACGAATCAGACCAAGAAGGGCTGAGTCTGTTTCAGTCTGGTCCAGATGGTATCAACAGTCTGGAGAGTGCATAATACTTCTTTGGGGTAGTGAAGGACTCTAATTGTTTGCCTTCTGATGAAGAGGCTGCCCATTGTTCTCATTACCATGTTTGATTTTTACAAGTGAAATCGCAGAAATAATCATGATGAAGTTCAATCACCTCCAGATGAACCGGATTTCGAGGGTTACTGATACAATTAAAGCAGAAATAAACATGTTTAGAGCCTGGTACCTCAGCTAATTCGAGTCACTGACCATAGCCCCTTTGCCTTGTTTGTGATGTTGGTGCCTTTTGGAGATATTTTCATGCACATATCAGACAAATGATATGACTTGGTGTGTGGTTAATTGTACGACGGGCATCCTGCTGGCCAATGTGCGGGCATTTGATATTGGGCTGCCGTTGGAGGACCTTGGTTTCTAACGGGATATTGGAAACTGTAATGTCCATGAATCTTGGCTAAATCCTGGAATACCTCGTACAGCGGCATTCAACCGTGACTCTTTTTCTATATACCAATCTGCCAGAACAGAGGAAACAGAGACAAAAGGAGGACGAGAGTGCTTTATGGTGAATAATGTTAACGTTAGGGTTTATAGTTTTAACCATCAGTGTGATGGCTGTTACATTTCTTGACACCAGCTGTATTTTGCTGGTAAATTAAAGGACTTCTCCCCAGTGCTGAATGGTGTAGAGCTGACAAGGGAATTCATTTGCTCTTGTTTCCTGTAGTAATGGTTATTTATGTATTGATGCTGATAAAGTAGGGCATCCCATCCAGTTTTAAACGAGTTACTCCTAGAAAGCTTGGAGCATGAGTTTACGTTTCAAGGGTCAGAGAAGTCAGGGGCACATCAGAGTACGCAGAGTAGAATGTGGAAACCAAAATGCAGACTTACTGGATTACAGTATTGCAGTTTTTCCCTCATTTTAGGACACTGTTGCTTATTGCTGAACCTTGGCAGTTCATTACGGCAAGCTTTCACATTTAAGTAATGCCATATGAGTTGCTGTCCTGTTGGTGGGCATTAAAGCAGCTCCTGAGATCTCGTATGCCATGCTCATCGTCCGTTCCACTCGAGATCTCCCTCATTTCAGAAATGAGATGTCTCCAACCATCTGTCAACACAAAGTACTGGACTCCCGTGACCAGACAAATCATTCCTAATCCTCCCGCCTCTCCTCGGGACCTGGATCCCGGCCGTCGGCCCTCTAACGAAACAGATCCCCCTAATGAAGGAATATGGCAGAGAAAAGTGCCTCCCATTGATTCTGTTCCCTGGCCAATGCCGCCTCAAGGATAGTGCAGCTGAGCTATACTTAGAATCAAGGATAGGGTTGACGTAATGTTTTTGTTCTTATATTGTGTTCAAAATGCTCTGTAAGGGCAGCGCAGTGATGAGGCTGAACTAATCCTGACGGAGCAATTTCAACTAAACCAAGCAGCTACAGTAGACAATTGGCAGCAGAATGCAGTGAATATGGCTGTGGAACGGGACTTGGCCGCCAGCCTTAGCTTATACGATCTGATCGCAATGCGAGAGCCTTCACATGGACATGTCTACCATGGACCAGGGAGTGCATTACAGTGATTATGTTCAGATTAGCAACATGTTTATCGCTCTCTAAGACCATTTGTGGCGCTCCCATCTGCCCTCGGTATTAATCAACGAAAACTGCACGAAACCAACTCTTTTTTCTTTATTGACTGGAAACTTGGAGGCCAGCTAAGTCGGTCTGTTTTCTTAGCATGCAACTTGTAAAATACATTTTGATTAGCCTTCAGATACTGACAGGAGACTAGCAGTCAGATGTCCATCATATGCTAGAGCCTCCCAGTCTAACTTTGCTCCACACTCTTCTCATTGCTATCACATCTTTAATGCGTGTAGTTTTGAAATCAATAAGTGCCCATGATTTATTATTGCAACCAGATTTCACTGTCTGAGGGCGAGGGAGGGAGGAGGGAATTTGTCTCAGTCTGCCAGCTGATGGTGCTCATTAATATGGATAAAACTGACAAGGAGTCATCTGGGAAGAATGTCATACCACATTAGACAAATAAGTGGCTGAAACCACTGGCTGTAATGAATTGATTTGCTTCACATTGATCCCCGATCCTCCCCCCCGCACGTTCTCCACTGTTAATCACATTTGGGAGTCATGTTCATGTTGTGAATTTCTGCATCTGTGAAATATTTAATAATCTAAGTGAATGGGATTTAATTCCATGTTTTACTTTTGCATCATTCAATGTATTTGTTTTATGTTAAAACTAATACAAACCAGTTTGCTAATTGTAAAATGATAACGGCAGCTGAATCAATGTTTATGAATACGTTTTAAAAAGTTTGATACCAAAGATCCAGAGTTTAATCTGATACGTTTTCATCTTCATCCAAAGGGAAACTGAGAATGCTTTCACTTTTCACAGCACAGCAACTTTTATAATACCCTGCTTCACGTTCACACAGTTAAACTGCATTCACATAGAGAACTGCTCTGTGCAGCTGCAATCTTCTACTGTTGGCCGCTGAGGAGCTGCGGCGGAGCAGTCGGGAGTTCACTTCCGTGGTCAAGGGCATGTTGACAGTGAGTGTTGGTGGAGAGGAGAGTGTTAGGCAGCTTTTATATGAGCTTTTGTGATATATCAAATCATGTAATATCTCAATGAGACCTGCTGTATGTGAGGAAATACAACATGAATTGATGGAAGGCAGTGCAGAGAAAACATCACAAAGCAGTCTCTCAGAAAAGGGTAAACTAGTCACTCTTTTGGCAGAGTGCAAGCAATTATTACCTCAGAATAATTCAGCCAGTGCGATTAGTGCTGTCTGTTAAAGTGACAGCTGCTGAATAATCCATATGAACAGTACTGTACTGTTTCTCCACTCAGTGTGTGACTGTCTAGTCATACAGCCACTTTTCTAACTTGTGGATTATCGCCGCTTTGTCACCCAGAGAAATTGGGTGGCGCTATTGCCTCGATAATAAATGGAAGTCCGACAGGAGGAAAAACCAAGAAGCTGTTGTAAAACATTTCTGACATACACTATTTAACTTTGGAAAATCAATAAAGCCAATTTAACAGAAAGCTTTTCCTGTTTATCAGAAATGGTCCACCTGAACCAGACCGGTTCTCTCTCTCTCTCTCTCTCTCTATCTCTCTCTGTGTGTCTGTCGCTTTGGAAGAATATTATCCCATAATAGTAAAAGCTATGACCTTTCTCCTGGGTACTCACCATCATCTGTGTCCAAATAAACAACTTCCTTTGACTTGCGCGCTGGGAAGTTGTTTCAGTCTTGGACAAAGTTAACAATAACTGTTGATACTGCCCGACGATAAACAGCTCGGCCTGTTTTATCAAAAGTACCATAAACCGTGAAGCAGCTTATCATTTCTAACTGCTGGATAATGTGATGAAATCTAATGAAATGTCTTTTAAAGTGGGTTCATAATTTAATAAGTTAATGTACTGCATTAATATGCAGATGAAGCAGTACCATCATCTATTACATAACAAGCAATTATCAATTGCGATATAACATTTTCACTGGTGCTGTAATAATAATATTCAGTGTTTTTAAATTAAACAAAAAAAATAAATAAAAAATGTAATCCAATATTAAAATAACTAACAACTTTCAAGTCTCCATATAAAGATTACTGATCTGATACCAAGGGTTGGGATGGTGTACTTTCAGACCGGCTTGATATTAAGCCCAACACTGGACCAGACCAATATACTGAGATTTAATACTGGGTGTCACACTTGACTCAGCAGCCGTTATACCAAACTAAAATGAGAATAGCTGGTCCACCTTAAAGGTCAGCGCACCTTAAGTGAGCCCGGGCCTAAGTTGTTGCTAACTTCACTTTATTCAATTGGTGGCAAGACAAGACGGGAACTCGGATTGGGTCTTGAGGAGTTGTACGATTTATTTACCGAAAAATTGCCTAAACTGTACACACACTACGCTGCTACGTTCACAACTATAAGGTTACTGCTGGCTTCATACTCACCATCAGACATACTCACTCTCTCTCTCTTTTTCTCTCTTTCTCTCTCTCTCTTTTTCACTTTTCAGTGAAAATAGCAGCACGAGCTCCAAAAGTCCCTAAATTTAGAGAGAAAGTCTCCAAGTCAGCAACACTGACAGTCCGTCCCTTCAAGCATCCCTCCAAAGACACTCCCCCAAAATTAGCATTATGAACAAAAACAACAAACATGGCAACTCACAGCTGTCAAGATGTAATATGTTTTCTGTGCTGTTTGCCTTTATCAAGCCGTGTTGAACATGTGGTGAAATGTATTTTGTCCATGTAACGTTTCCAAACAAAACAAGTTTAGATATTGTACAATGTGTATGTGTATATAATATGTTATAATAACTCGTAATGGCTCTCTAAAGATGCCTGTTAATTAAGTGACTACCAGTTATTGTGCATAACTTTACTGATTACTACATTATTCATCTGTGCAGGACAGAAGTTACTACACTGCCTGCAAGGCACTTTTTACAATCCCATGTGCCTCTCTACTGTGTGCTTTCATTACGCCGTGCAGTATGTTAACGGAGAGAGAAGCCGAAGTGCCAACTCCACACTACTCAATAGAGAAGATGATGTATAATTGAGGAGGTCAGTGTTGAGTTTGACTCACATATTTTGATTCCTGTCTTTGGATTTCTTTGCAGAGGGCAAATCATAAGAAGTAGACTTCACAGAATACATTTTATAGAGCTATGTACCACAGTAGGGGCCAGTAATAAGCTGTTTTATGTCCCGCAGTAAAACCGAAAAGGAATGCCTTTACAAGGATAGCTGGTATTTTTTTATGTATTCATTTTTATTAAATAAACAGGCTGGGGTGGCTGGTGTTGGTATTAAGACACCTTTCAGGGTGATAATAACTTTAAAGAATGTCCTTCGTTCTTTGTGTCAGCCTGTTTTTATCTCATCATGGTTAGTCATTGTTGTCATGCTGCTGAATACCACAGCACATTTTTGTTATAACTGAAGTTAAGGTCCTAGTGGATACTTCTGAGGCTTTCATTCATTCAATGTTTGAATAACGAACAAGGAATATTCTAACAAAATAAAAACCAAAAGATGGTGAGTCGTGCTATCTGACAAGGACTTAGCCTTGAATTGAGACCCTTTTGGAAACCCTTCCTTTTACAGTCCCTAATGACCAAGTATTTGTTATGTTGTTAAGAGCCCAAGTTTTATTATGCACTTTATAGAAATTCAGATAGTACTTTCCAAGAAATTGCTTTTTCTTATAGTTATTGTTGTTGGCTAAACTCAATTATAATGGGTTTATTAGATTTACCTTAGACACTATACAATTGTTACCTAGTAACAAGCTCTGCAGGAACCGTTTTCCTCTAGTGTCATACATCTTCTTAAATACCGGGTCTGTTCTTTCAGATGTTTCTGGAATTTACTCAGTAAGTAAACTGAAATTGTACTGTTAAACAAAGCCTTGTTTGTTTCCATGGCATCACCTAGTTCTTTGCATATTATTTGTAATGGAAAAATCATTTTCTCATGCAATCAACACAAAGAACCATTACAGTAACGGAATATTGATTCAGATTTGATCAGCGCTGCCTAGTTTGACCGTTTGGTCAGAGTTTCATGTACTAATGTCAGGATATAGCGACCGTTTTATAAAAATAGCTTCTTTTGATCATATTTGCTCCAATCTCGCCTACTTCAGCTTTAAATAAGCTGTATAAAATCAGTTCCTTCAGTTTCCAGAGTTCAATGCTTCCAAGTGGGAAGGAAGGGGGAAGAAGGAAAACAGTTCAGTTCATTACCACTCACTTTAGAAGGGAGTGGTTGGTTTAGTTGCATTCATGCACACGCACATACACACACGTGTCTAAATGTTAGCAATTTGTTTTTATAACTATCTTCACTATATTCAGATTCCATTGTTTGACCATGTTGGGTAGACCACTGTCCGAACACCAAGCAACAAATTATGATTGTGGAATATTGGAGTATGATAGTGCCACAATAATAGGACCAAAGTGCATTTGAGCTTGTTTGAGGGGAACTCCCACATAAATTAAATCCTGTAATCTATGTGGGTAAACTAAATTTTCTTCAGGGAGCGCCAAGATGTGGAGTTTGCGGGGTCCTACCAAGATTTTACATTACAAAAGACCAATAGATTACTTTAAAATTTGGGACCCCCGCATCCTCCTGCTGAGTTCTCTCTCTGGAGAGTCTTCTTTTGCTCCAGATGAAGCCGGTGACTAGACTATGTCATTTATCCCAATACCCTTTTGAAGAATTGGTTGTTTTCTAGAAAGTACACAATTATATATCTCAGTTATTACCAACCTAAACCAATCACAACACCGAATTTATTTGAATTGATGTGTAATAGTGAAGGTTTTCCTGAGTACTTCAGCTGTAGTTTCTTTGTATTTACCTACTTATTTGCCAGTGGTAATTACCCCTTATATATAGTACTATGTAGCATTCATTTACTGGGTAAATACTAGGTGACTGTGAAAGGAAGGGTTACCACATTTTTCAGCAGGATGCTGATAACTTCGGTTGTTATCCTTCTTGCTGTTATTTCCTTCTGCCTAGCAACGCATCTTGATGCATCTCGATGTGATTAACCTTTGTAGATTTTCAGCGTGAGGGAGGACGGTAACCTAGTCTAAATAATAAGCCCATAAGCCTGACAGGATCTAATTCATTTCTTCGTGTAGGCCACCTCATAACCTTTACCGTTCACACTCCTGCTGCCTTGGCAGTCAGACCAAAGTCTAATGGTTGGCTCCGAGTGCAGTGAGCCATAAGGAAGATATAGACTATAATGATCACTTGGTAAAACGTGCTCGAAAATATGAAGTTGAGGGTTAAAGACAAGCTATAAAAAGCACACTTCACTTCACATTCACCCCGATGTGATAAAAAGCAGAAAGGTTACATTAATCAAGCATTTAATAAAAAAGGTATTTCATGTCTAGAATCTCAGAAGGAAAGAAATATGAAAGAAATGCCGAAAGCTAAACCTTTCATTTTTTATACATCTATGAAATGTTGATAAGTATATTATAGGATTGTAGTTGCATGTTATTTCAGCAGACAACCCTGTTGCAACCCATGAACAGCATGTCGCTGTCACGGCCTTTATTTATGAAACTAGATCATTAAATGGAGTTGGTTAGAGACGTGTTTGTAAGCAGTTTGCACCTACACAGAAAATAAAGATGACATAATCTCCTCTATAGATACAATGTCACATTTGTTCTGCTTGCACACATCTGGCCCATATTCATAAGAGCCACTGAGCACACAGCTAAAACTCCCTTAAGTGTATGAATCATGTTGTTGAACATGAAATCAGGAAGCCAAAGGAACAAATGCCTTTCTGATGTGCATGTACCTTCCAGCTTATCAGCCTCTCGCTGAGGACTCCGGGGGGCACATCTAAAGCCGGATCTTTTTTAATCAAATGACTCACACTGTTCTGGAGTTCTTACAAGATTTCCTGCCTTTCAAGGGCTTTTTTTTTTTCTTTTAAAGAAAGCTTTCCCTTTTTATGACCTGTGTCTCATTTTTAGATTCAGTTCCAAGTTTTGCAACGGGGCTAACATAGGCTCTCTAAACCTAGTCATCTCAGGTCTGGGAGAAAATCAGCCTCCTTGTGTGGGGCTGTCTGAGGAGACACACTGAAGGTTTTTAATTGCTTCTTTCAGTCAGGTATACAACCCCTGGATTCTGTATTCTTGTAACTTCACTTCATCCCTTTCACCTTCCCGGCAGGGTTCTTTAACAAAGCCCTGAGCATAGACCCAGTGTCTGCTTTTTCTGAGGTTCTTTCAGGCTACTTCTCCCCCGAGCTGATCTCTGATACTGATAGTTAGTGACAAAAAAACTCACTCCCTCAAAACCAAACACATGAAAAACAAGATACCAGATGCTCCCTCAGAATCAACCGAAGGTCAAGTGACAACATCACCCAGTATGTACGAGAATAGCAGAAACAGAACATAGAAATACGGACTGACATGATGACCCCACCAAGTCGAAAATGGCTTAGTTAACTCACCTGACAAGCACAGGTGAGCTACCATTCAAGTCAGTGAAGTGAAGGTTCAAACTTAATATAAAAGCTTGAAGAAGGTGAGGCGGGGCCACTGTCAGGATCACTGACCAAAACCCCAACAGAGGAAAACAAGAAGTGTGCGTGTGTGTGTGTGTGTGTGTGTGTGTGTGTGTGTGTGTGTAGACCAGAGATGCATCTATTCTAATTATTTCTGACCCATTAAATGCACCAACTGAGCCATGCCAATGTTTCAGTTTATTCCAAATGAGTTCCCCATTGTCTTGATAAATGGGAGGAAGAGTATCTGAATAGGTGTGGCAGGTGACAGATGATACTCAGTGACACAATCGGAGCACAATTTGCAGGAAATATTCTTTTCAAATTGTAATTGACAGGTGTGGAAGTGGGGCAAATAATATTGGATATGGAAAAGTATAACACTCTGGACAGACAATTATAGCCAGGTGGCTCCCAGCCAGACATTAACAGCTACCCCCCTAGAGTATAACTAGTTTAAATTCAATCTGCAATCTAATTCCACAATTTTCTGTTTTCTCTTGCAACACAGATTTTGTCTGTCTCCATGTCTCGGCTTGTCTGCGGGCTTGTTGAACAGCAAGATCATTACATTGATGTCATTTTATTTTCAAGGCACAATTTTACCCGCCTTCCAAATTTGATTTACACCCGGGTCGGGCCATCTCAAAAAGGTCATGCTGACTTTTAAAGGTCCAGTGTGTAGTGTTTAGGGGAATCTATTGGCAGAAATAGAATACAAGATTAATGAGTACGTTTTCAACTGAAAGTAAGGACGTTTTCACATTAGGTTCGATTGATCCATACCGTGCCCGAGTACAATTGCTCCCCCCTCTCTGCTCAGCTTTCACATTAGTAAAGTTGTTTCGTACCAGACTACACTTGCGTCATCATCCACGTGTATTTGCGTATGTTGAGATCAGCTGTTCGTAGCAGAGCATCGTAAAAAAACTTCATCCAAACTGGACAGAAACAAAATAAACCTCACCAATACCGTCGCCGTTAGTCTTTCCAACAATCACCAGCTCTGAGCAGCTGAGCGTCTCTCGTTCTTCGGAGGCAGAATATTAAATTAGATAAATAAAATAACATATCGCTCGACCCCATCGCCTATTACTGCTTATATTCTAAGGAACCTCTCTCCTGCCTTCATGCTTTATCACCCACGGCCGTGCAGTTCACATACATATTCGTGCATATACATACATAAATATGAAACAGTTTTATATCTGTGTCTGTATCTATGTCTTATATCTTTTATACATGATCGGAGGAGACCGGCGGCGTTGAAAAAAGCCTGCCCTTTCACAACTACTCCCTGACTGCTAATGTTACTTGCGTTACATACAAACCACACCCGAGCACACATGATCCGTGACCGGGACCACCTTTTCAAGTGCATTCAGGCGGCGATCGACGAAGCGTGCCCGAGTACGGTTCAGAGCGTTCACACTAATCAAACGAACTGGACTTTGGGGACTCGGATCCGGTACTTCTAGTAGCCCAGAACGGACAAACCAAACACTGGCTCTATAGGGACATTAACATGTTCACGTTTTCACGGTGTCCACCATAGTTCTCCTACATGCTTGGCACACGGGATCAAAAGGCTTTTGCACTTGTTCTGCTCTTTAAAATGAGCATATCTCAATTTCTTTTTGTATTTATGACAAAATTTCAATACTTTTGTCAATTATTATAGTTTATTGAGTTATATAACCTTTTAGCTTAGGTTATACAGATTTTAGGCATATGAAGAATTTGAAGATACTCCATCACAATAAGCCAAATTACCAACGTGGGCACTGGCGGACCAAATAAAGAGTTCAAAGAACAAAAACTGCATGTGGAGGGTTTACAGACTTGTTCTGTCCCTGTGTGTAGAGAGGAACTGACAGAATCAAATTGACAGTGAGCAATATTGATTGGCCAATTACTAACATTGGCAGCTTGGTGACTCAGTTGTTTCCATGGATACCTATAGAAATAAACTATTGGGTTTGAGTCTGACAAACGAGCCAACATGTTTTCCAAATCAAACCATAGTTTTTCAGATTGATTGCTGTTGGTGTGTTTGTGTGCTAATGGAAAGGTAGGAAAGATGCTCCAAAGCAGTATTGGAAAAAAGCCCCTAATCATCTATATTCCCAGTCATAAAATGGTAAATGGACTTACAATTATGTCGTAACTTTCTAGTCCTCCTACCACTCAAAGCGCTTTATAATAAATAACACATGCTCTTCACTGTGATGAGTCAAACAAGTTTGTGGAGCTCAACATGTGCTGTCAGCTTGAACATTTATCCTGCTCTGTTATAAAATAAAATGACACTTTGAGATTGACGATATAACCTGCAGGCTTCTGACAAATCATTTTATTGAATTGTTTATTCAATAAAATCCAATGATGCCAAAAACTTGTTGCCTACTGAAGCTTTAAGTAGTCAAATGCTCCAAGCAAACCAGCAAACACAATGCATTATGCAAACCCTGGGTTCTATCTCCCTCTAAATTAACTTAAAGTCCCATATCGTGCTCATTTTCAGGTTCATACTTGTATTTTATGTTCTTACTAGAACATGTTTACATGCTGTTATGTTAAAAAAAAACTTTATTTTCCTCATACGGTCTGCCTGAATATCCCTGTATTTACCCTCCGTCTGAAACGCTCCGTTTTAGTGCATTTCAATGGAACTGCAACGGAATTGCGTTGCTAGGCAACGGTGTGTGTCCATGTTTACTTCCTGTCAGCTGATGTTATTTACATACACTGCAACAGGAAAATAAACTCGAACACATTTCGAATTTTTACGTTTAAAACCGTGTGATGATCTAAATATTGCATATTTGTGACATCACAAATGGACAGAAATCCTGACGGCTTGTTTCAAACGCAAGATTTCTGAATACGGGCTGTGTGTATTTCTCCGTATATTGAGCGTTTTGACAGTTTAACAGTATTTATATAGCACTTTAACCTGTTTTATAATATAAAAGTCATTATAAATCTCACTTTTAACAATATGGGACCTTTAAAATAACAAATCTGAATCATATAGTACTCCATATATTATATCATATACTGAAATAATAAGACAGTTATCGCCAGGATGTTTTTGGGATAATGAATAAAGACTTAATGTGTTAGGTAATCCCCGTCATGCTACACCAACATAACACCAGTTTACAGGCTGGTTTTAATCTGAGGAGACTAACAGTGACGGATTGAGCAACATGGATCATTACAGAGTTAGTACGATGTGATTTTGTAACAACTTTAATAAATAATGCTCTGAGCTGTGAGCCAGTATTTGTGGTCGTGGATCTATAACAAGCCATTCAACAAGCTGATGGCCTTTAACCTCGCTATAATGAAATAATCTAATACTAATAATTAGAATCCCAAAGTGTCGTGTTGATTGTCATTCAACACAAAGGACTAGGACTGAGCAATAAACACTTTAATCATATTCTTATGTGATCGGTGTTGTGTTTGACCCACGCCGACTTTGGCTCGACCCTACTGTACCGGAGTGAACAGACGACCGGAGAAGTTGCTCTGAGAGCGTCTAAATTGCCGCGGACAGGTTTACATTATTAAATTGTGTGACTTTCGAGACTTTGAAGGATGTCTGTCTCTGCCCCTTTGATTGCACTGACATGCCGCCACACAGTGCGTGAGCGTCACTGTCCCGAGAGGTAACAACGCTCACTTTCACGGTATGGATACATACCCTTCACCGTTCACCAAAAAACACAAGCGTGTTCAATGAACATGCTCTTTTAGTGCAATCATGCACAACACCGTGTATTAGACGACCTGACAAACGGCTCCGGTGCTCGTGTTGTTGAAGAGAGAGGAGTTTCCTCCCTTAAAGTCAAAGGGGCACGCCACGACTTCAACCATACAGGCATAGCTAAACATGCTGACCAAACACCCGCCCCATAGCGTGGTGAAAGCCAATGACGTGGGAGAAATTTTGGGGCGGCCAATCAGATTGTAGGGGTTGCACCGGCCACCTCTTTAAAACTGTGCATGTGGTTAATGGTGTGAAACGGTGGCGGTTAGGTTTAGGCAACAAAACTACTCAGTTAATGTTAGAACAAAAGATCATGATTTGGGTTAAAGTAAGTGACGTGTGCTTTGGAACTTAAGCTATAGACGTAACGTCACGTGACTCAGTGACGAAGCGTTCCATGACATAACATCGTCAGTAAAAATAATTCAACTTTTAGTTCCACCCCGACCTCCCGCCCTTAGCAGTCTTAAATACTATGTCTCTTGCTCTGAGCATCTAATAATGATGCAGATGTATTTACATTGGAGTTAGCTAAAAGCCCGGTGGCTCTCATACAGACACTAAAGGGTGCCTTCTGCGTTGGTATCAAGGCACTGAGGGCTACTGCCCAAGCATCGGTATATAACGCCCTGGGAGTGAGACCAGGCTGACTATTGATAGTAAATGTATACACGAGTACACAAAAAAATGACCAGTAGCACCTTATGTTGTGTGATATTCTAATCTTACAGTTAATAGTCATCAACCTGTTTACCATATGAGCATAATGTATGTTTATGCATGTGTTGTGCATGCAGTGTATGCTGCTTTTTTTGTTTTGTAATCCAGCAGTAAAGACTCCGAGATGAAAGTGAAGTAATTAGCAACTTCCATCTGTCACGTCACCTGAGGAAACAGCCCTTCTGTACGTGTTTAAAGAGGCGAGGACGAATCAAACAAACATCTTGGCTATGATACAAATGTTTAAGGAAAACTAAGCAAGCCCCGCTTTTAACCCGGCTTTTCATCTGAGAAGTAGGCCGATCCGCCCAGCACTTAATGGGCCTCCAGACTTTTGGAAAGACAGAATATAAAATTAAACATTTAAATTCAAAAATCATTATTCCATCATTATTATTTGTTCCTTTTCAGGAGAAAAACCAACGTGTACGCCTCTAATAGTACACGCACCGGGAGGTGCTAATTATGACACATGGCCCACTTATCTCAGACAGCATTGTGTTAAACATTCAAAATGAAACTGCAGGATATTTCCGTAGCAGCAGCTGAACGGCGCTCAAAATACAGCGGCACGGCTGGTACAGGATGAGTCCAATCTCAATACCGGGGCTTCATGGTATGAATAGTGAGGCTGTGCACATCCAGTGTCCCTTATTTGGCATTGAGAATAATGAGAACCATGAAAAGCAGACTGTTGACAGTGACCCCTTTGACTCGGCACTAAATTTATAGCTGTCAAGTGGAGATGGCACTCTCGGCTTCTGTGGGGGTCAACACTATCATGGCCATTTAATTACAGGGCTGGGAACTGGCCAGCGCAGACTATCATGCATTGTCATACAGTACGGGTAATGGTCCAGTACATCTGCAGTACATGGAGATATGCAATAGGTTACAGTGCATTTTGTAGTATTTACATACATGATACAGTATTTAATGGCAGGTAATACAAGCTGCAGTGGAGTACATAATTAATCTTGTCTTCAGCAAGATGAATGCTGAACCAGGAAGGCTCTATTCATCTGTAGTCTTCATACACTGTACATAACTGTTGAAGTGTTTAAACAAGGTCCTATTTCCCTACAATTTACCTTCAAATTGTAAATGACCGGGCTATATTTGGCTGAGTTTAGCTCATCTCCCGTCTACTAACTAAATCATGTCCCCAGCCAGAACAAATGCTGCCAAGAAAAAGCCCTCTTACGGTGCTGCGCCGGTGAAAGGTCTACAGCTTCACTGCATGGGTTACATAAAACTGCAATTTCCCTTAGTTATTCCTGCTAATTTGGCTCTTGAAAATATTATAAAATATTGCTAGCTGTCGGGTCACGCTCAGCGTCTCATAGACAATCACCTCTTAAAGTGTTTTACTGCTGAAAACTAAAATGATCATTTAAAAACATTTCCCAGATACTGTGGGTTCATCTGCTGGGTCACAACATTTTCCTACAATTCTGGACTCTAGATTGATTTTCTCCTGTGCATTTATTATCATTTACGAAGAGGTATCTAAGAAAAAAAAAAGAAGCAGCAATCGTGTTTAAGAGCACAAACATTTTTTGGTTAGATGGGGCAGTGAAAAACACGGAGCTAGTGTCACCGGAGGACACAGAGGCACATGATTTTTTATCATATTTGCTCCAAACTCGCCGACTTCAGCTTTAAAAAGTGTGTTGGGCTTTTAGTAAACACCTCCTTTATTTTATAGAAGCGCAAGTGATGTGGGGCCAAAGCAAAGTTACCTTACATAACGCGCTTCATGCTATGAGACTCTGCTTTAAGACATTTCTAAAGTGAATGAATCATTACGCGGCACTTAATAGATTAGTCCAGTCAATTCACAAGTTGTGGTACATCGTGTACCAAAGAGAGAGCCTTTGAATAAGTAGAAGAGTGTGCTTATCAAGTTAGAATAGTTCATAGTAGCAAAGTAGTTGCTGATTATTTTCCTGTTGATCAACTAATATCATATTGTATATTATCATGTAACATGCACAATAGAGTGCCATACCCATATTCTGAGCAGTTACATCAGATATACAGTATGTGACACGCCTTGTACGAAGCGTAGCTCGCTTGGATGTGGGGCAAACACACAACCCATATTTCTCTCTAGAAGTTTTTAGTTGTATTGAACCTGAGAACGAGCAGCATCATAAGCGAGCAGCCCGCCATCACTTGTTCTAAACTGCCACAGGGCTGAACTTTTAAGTGACCATGCCCTGCCTCTGTGTGTCAGCATGAACTATTACTCCAGCCGGCCCCTCCGTGTGCTGCTTTTATTTTACACAGTATAGCTTCTGAGCTTCATTTCTTCACATGATGGTGTCCCTGTCTTGCAGAAATAAATCCCAGAGACATAGTGGAAGAACACACGCAGCAGGGAGAAAGCAGCATTTTGTTCAGAAATATTTTGTCTTGCTCAGAGTAACCATACAAGAAAAAAAAAAAGTACTGTTTGATGTTATAAATAATAGATTGTGTCTCAATTTTGGAAGGAGGCACTAATAATATAGTCATTTTCTGACATGAAATACTCTGGCAAGGTGCCCCAATAGATTAATATCTAAACAGGTACAAAAGTGCTTGAATTAATCATTGGCTGGGCCTTGTTTGTGCCCTCGTGGATATGGAGCTCGCATTGGAGGAAAATCTATAGCTGTGAGGGAGCAGGGTCAATGATGTTGTTCTCCACAAAGTGCATTGCACTCATTTGTCTGCCTCACGGGTGGCACATTTGCCCGGCAAATAAAATAGAATGCTTCCTAACCATGGTAGTACATCTGATAAAATTAGCTCCGGGAACA